>NW_004444092.1:3784665-3812607 GCF_000243295.1 Trichechus manatus latirostris
CTTTTCCATGAATTTGTCTATTTTTTCCTCATTTTTGTCTGTTTTTTGTTTCAACTCTTAGATAGCTCTGAATAGTAGAGATTTGAATTCCCTATCGGTTAGGTCTAGCACCTTTTCTTCTACTGGAAAGTCATCTGGTGTTTTATTTTAGACATTTACTGGAACCATCCTGTCCTGTTTTTGTAAATGTTTTGATATTGGCTGCTGTATTGGTTATTTTCCTTGTTTATTGATGGTAGATTTGTTTGTTTCATCCTGCTTTTTTGTTTTATTTGGTTATGTCTGAGCAGGTGGACTGTGGGTTCTTTGTTGCTTGCTTGTCTGTGGGCACAATACTTTTCACCTCCTTCTCCAATGGATAGGGTCAGTCACTCAGGTATGGTACAGCAGGGCAGGTCCAGCTGAAGGGGAATTCCTGGGATGGGTCTTTTGTGGCATGTACCAGGGCTGACAGTGCGGACTGGGAATCAGTACAGGGCAGGTTCCAGTAGGCCGTGCCTGTGCTGCTTGGGAGTGTGATGTTCAGTGCATGGTGCAGGTAGGCAGGAAGGAGGGGGTAGATTGTGATGTGTGGAGCTAAGATGGGTATGAGAAAGATGAGAGAGAGGAGAGAGGAACAGGGCCCAGAAACATACACACAAACCAAAAAGTATGCTCAGGGAGCTTGTTATTAGAGTGGAGAGATGAGAGACTGAGAAATGGAAAAATAAAAATAAAAAAAAAGAAAAAGAGTAAAAGAAAAAAATGAATAAATTGAGAAACTGGAAATGAAGAAGGACAAAAAGGGAATAAGAGAGAGAAGAAAACAAAACAAACCAAAAAAAAAAAAAAAAAGAGAAAAGAAATACTCCCAGGGATGGCCCTGTGCATCTGCATGGAGTAAGGGAGTAGCTTCCAAGCTGTGTGGTATTGCCTGGCTAGAAGGGGCTCCTGAACCGAGAAAAGAAAAAGAAAACAAACAAACAGAAAAAATCAGAACAAACAAACAAACAAAAAAGCCCCAGGGGTCCACCAGCATGGTGGCACGGGCAAGGAAGCAGTTACACAGTCGAGCGGTGTTTTGTAGCCTATCGGGAAGAAGCAAAGATGGTGCACAGAGCCAGGTATTTGAGAGAAAGGAGGGGGAGGTGGTGAGAGGTAAGGAAGAAATCTAAAGAAGCGGAGAAAAGCAACTCCAGCAGCCAACAAATGGCACTCAAGGAGCCGGCCAGTGCGGGCGGGTGGAATCCAAGCAGCACTAGGGGGCAGCTCACGCTTCCCAGCCAATAGACAGTGGTTGCAGGAAGCAGAGGAGGCTAAGTGGGGGTGAAGAAGGGTGGGGGGTGGGAAAGCCTATATTGCTGGTTACCAGTTGTTCTGTCTCCTGCTGGAAGCTCCGTGAAGCTGCTTTCTCGAACCCCCTGTTTGCTGATCTCCGATAGGAGTCCAAGATGGCAGATCTGTGCTGCGGTAGCTGATAGGGGACCTCTCTGTGTATCTCTCCTCGTTCTCTGTTCTCGGTCAGTTACTTATTCCATTCGGTGCTTGGCTGAGTTCTTTATCTCTTCATTTGATGCTTAGGGTTTCAGGATTGACGTGTGACTCTGTTTGACTTCATTTTTCTGATCTTTGCTGCAGAGGGATGACGTGGTGCTTCTGACTACAGTGCCATGTTGCCTGGAAGTCCAACCTAATTTTTTGAGTTGAAGAAACTAGCTTTCAACAGTGGTAATCATGTCCAAGACCTTCCTACCCTCTTAGCAGTGCAGGTCTAAGAAGGCATTAACACTCTTTCAAAGTCGATTCTGAGATCTTACAAGAGGGAACTGCGATCATACCAGCTGAGTCCAGGTTTTGCCCAAATTCATTTAAAAGCTAGAAATGTGTTTTCTGTTTGGAGTATAGAGATTTTTGTTTTGTTTTTGCATTTTTTGCATAAATTTTTATTGAAATACCATGTATACAGAAAAGAAAATTTTCATAGACACGTAACATGCATACAGTTAAGAAAAAACATACACACACAAATCAGAAATGTGCAGCTCAATAAGTATTCACAAATGTAAGTATGTAACCTACACCCAGATCAAGAAGAGCATTACCAGCACCCCCAGATAACCCCCGTATACTCCCTGATTAACCTGACTAAACTAGGCCCGAAATGGTGTCACTTGTTCTGTGCGCCACGTCAGCAAACTGAAACCTAAGTTTCTATTCCATGTACATCCCTAACTTTCCCAGGAGCCAAAATCCAAGTCAATCAATTGACTCTCCCAGAAACAGAAACCTAGGCTAGCCAATCAGGACTTGATTGATCACTTTAACTTGGTTCAAAATTTCCCTTGAGCCTAATTGCCTGCCAGCCAATCTGAAAATTGCCCAGTACCTCTTCCTTGTTTCCTGTTTGTCTGCAGTTATAAAAGCCTTTCCTCCTGTACCACGTGCTTCGGAATGCTTGCCTGACTTTTGATCTGGTTCATGAACTGTAAAATAAAGTTCATGAGTTCATACACAAATTTAATATTGTGGAAATTTTATTTTTAACACCCCTTTCAGTCACTACCCATACGCCAAGGGCAACCACTATCCACTATCCTGACTTTGAACATTATAGTTTTCTCTGCACTTAAGGGAAGTCGATTCATATAGCATATACTCTTCGGTTTCTGACTTTTTACATTCAGCATTGTTAGATTTATCCACATTGCTGCTTCTGGTTAAAGTTTGTTCCTTCTCCTTACTATATTGTATTCATTGTTTTATTTATCCTTTCTCCTATCCAGAGGCATTTGGCTGGTTTCCAGTTTGGGGCTATTAGAAACAGTGCTGCTATGAACATTTTAATACATGTTTTTTTGATGGACACGTGTATGCATTTCTGTTGTGATTACACCCAGGAGTGAAATTGCTAGGTCATGGGGCACGCAAATGTCAGCTTCACTAGATACTCACAGTTTTTCAAAGTATTTTAACAAATATACACTCCCACCAGAAGTGTATGATAATTCTGATTGATCCACATCCTTGCCAACACTTAATATTTTTCATCTTTTTAATTTTAGTAATTCTAATGGATTGTAGTAGTATCTCATTGTGCTTTTAATTTGCACTTCCCTGATAGCTAATGAAGTTGAGCACCTTTTCATATGTTTATTGACCTTCAAATGTACTCTTTTGAGTAGTACCTGTTCCATACAGGAGCCCTGGTGGCGCAGTGGTCAAGAGCTCGGCTGCTAACCAAAAGGTCAGCAGTTCGAATCCACCAGCAGCTCCTCGGAAACCCTACGGGGCAGTTCTACCCTGTCCTAGAGGATGGCTATGAGTCGGAATTGACTCCACAGC
The DNA here is from genome assembly GCF_000243295.1 of Trichechus manatus latirostris. NCBI lineage: Eukaryota > Metazoa > Chordata > Mammalia > Sirenia > Trichechidae > Trichechus > Trichechus manatus. The sequence continues at coordinate 3,787,987 of NW_004444092.1, forward strand.
CATGGGTTTTTAGATTTTGTTCCGTACAGCATACTTGTGATGTTTACAGCCTCTGAGATGAACTTTAGACAGTTTTCAAATTCCCTAAAGTTGTACCCAAATGTTCTCCCTATGTGCATTTTTCTGAGGAGAAAGTCCACAGCTTTCATCAGACTCTTAGAGGGATTGCATCCCCTCAAACTATTAACTACTGCCCTAAAAGGGAAATGAGAACCGTAAGCATAGACCAGTGGGTTCCACTACAAACCCAATAAGAAGTGAGCGTTGTAGGTACTTCAGGATCCCTGTGAATTAGACACTTGGGCAGCCGTCACAGGAAGTGTGTGGTCAATCCGTCCCTTACTCCTCTTGCTGAAGAAAAGGTCATGGGGAACCCCAACCCCGTGTGAGCTTACCCATAACTACTGTCTGTTCATGCATCTGTAACAGCAGCAGTACTTCCCATTTACAGGGAATTCTGAGGTAAGCACTTTTGGTTTAGAATATCTGTTGGCCCTGGAAATTTCCAGTGATCATTAAGAGTCCTTCTAATGCTTATATATAGATATATGCGAAGTGTTTAGGGAACCCTGCATTATTTCAGCACATCCGAAATCTAAGAGAAAAATTAAATGAAAACCTCCAGGGAGATTTACTTTGGCTAGCCTATCTTAATAATTTATCCATTTTAATGATTCATGTAATTCATGATATACAGTCTCCAAGACGAAAACAGAAGTGATGAGTTTTCTTAGACTAATCATTTTTCTTCTACAGAAGGTAACCAGGGCTTTTTGCCAACTGGGAAAAGAGCAGCAGTGCTGTTGTAGGCAAGTAGCATGAAGACGCTTCCAGAATAGCAAGCAGATTTTCACTTTCAAGTCTGTGCTATTACATTCAAATGGACACAAAGTTCCAGCGAGCACTTAGGTGCCAAATACCATTCAAGAACAATAATAACTATAAACAGAACAGCATATAAACAGATAAGTCTTGGAGATTATAATGGGGATCAAAGAGTTTAACAAGTCACTAAATAGGCCTGCTTTTAACAAGTGACCTGATCATAGACATTAAAAAAAAAAAAGTTGCCATCAAGTCGATTTTGACTCATAACAACCCCACGTGTGTCAGAGTAAAACTGTGCTTCATAGGGTTTTCCCGTAGCTGATGTTTCGGAAGTAGATAGCCAGGCCTTTCTTCCAAGGCACCTCTGGTTGGACCCGAACCTCCATTCTTTTGGTTAGCAGCCGAATGGTTAACTGTTTGCATCACCCAGAGACCAGCCATTTTTAGGACCCTAGTTAGTGGAGTCCTGGTGGTGCAATGGTCAAGCACTCTGGCTGCTAACTGAAAGGCTGGAGGTTCGAACCTACTGGCTGCTCTGCAGGAGAAAGATGTGGCAGTCTGCTTCTGTAAAGATTTACAGCCTTGGAAACCCTGTGAGGCAGTTCTACTCTGCCCAATAGGGCCACAATGAATCAGAATTGTCTCAGCAGCAATGGGTTTGGTTTGGTTTTTAGTTAGTGGCACAGTGGTTAAGTTGTGGCACAATGTCTCAGCTACTCACTGAAAGACCAGGGGTTCAAACTCTCCAGTCGCTCCACAGGAGAAAAGACCCAGGCCATCTCATTCCAGAGCATGCAGTCTTAACTGCCGCCACTTATTCATAGCAAGTAAGCAAGAGCCTTGTTTAATAATCTACATTTCCTTTGTGAGGCTATTGCAAACGTAATTTTCAGTGTGAGAGAGATGTCATATAGTACAGCGGCTTAGAACACAGGTCCTGGAATCATGGGTTTGAATTAGGACTCTTCGAGGGACAGGCTACTTAACCTTTCTAAGCTGAATTTAAACTGGAAGTAACAGCACTTTTCTCAGAGGGCTTTTCTGAGGATTAAGTGAAATAATCCATGTAAAGCACTTAGGTAAAATGTTTGGCTCACCCAATAATAATAATAACATAATGATGATAAACATTTATTGAGCATTTGTTATATACCTACAAAGCACCTATAAATTTTAGTCAGAATAGCTCAGTGTGTGCAAAGATGGCTCAGTGTTCACCATGTGTGGATTTTTTTTTTTTAATCTTTTCTAACAATGGGTATGCACTACCACCACTGATTTCAAGGGCTTTGTGGAACAATCTTCATCAGACTCAAACTAGTGATTAACCTGAAAAGAGGGTTCTTTCTGGGAAAGGTCTGTATGCTACTAAGAGGCCCCAAAGCAGAGAGTTGAAGCAGGCTAGCCAGTTAAACCTTCCTCAGACTCACCCCCTGTTGATCAGGAGTTAATATTACTAAGTGACCAGTGAGGAAACAGCTCAAGACTGCCTTGACCATTTATTGCCAAACAGAGAAGTGGACTTACGTCAGCTGTAGGTGTCATCGTAACTCTCAGATATTCTGGGACTTCTATGGCAAGCCAGGACGGAGAAAGGTTTAAATCAGGACTAGAGGAGACAAACTAGCCCCACCAAGTACCCGAAGATCTTGTCCAGTACTTCAGGTTAGAATGTGCACATAAGTCATGGGGGCCTCAGATCCGATTCCAACCGCCGGATGGGTCTCGGATCAGTCTTGGAGTAGGAGCATCGTGGCAACAGTCATGCGTTAAGGTTGACTGATCGCAACATCCTGGTTCTTTGGGATTCCATAATAAGAGGGAGTGTGTTCTTTCACACCATCCAGTTGAAGCTGGATTTACCTGTGGCAAAGCGAACAGGAATTAGACCTAAAGGTAAAGAAGGTAAGAGTTAGACAGGCTGTCAAGGCCCCAGCTAACTGCAATCCAGGCCTGACAGGGAGCTGGAAGGAGTGAAAGCCAGGAGCCAAGATGAAAACCTAACATCTCGTCTAAAATCATGTGTTGGGGATACGAGGAAAGGCTGCAGCAAAGTGAACAGATAAAAAATCAAGGGCTTCAGGAGTATCATTATGGAAATTAAAACAGTATAGGGAAGCAGAGGTAACTTGGGATAGCAGTGGTGAATACTTCAGATCTCTTCATACACTGAAGCTGAGATACATAAATTGAGATCTATTGATGGGCTTCACAGGGCCTCCTGAAATATGTGCAAAATATTGGATAGGTACGTATATGTGCAGTTTGGGGGCAGGGAGATGTCCATAGCTTTCATCTGATTCTCAAAGTAGTCTATGATCCAAAATAGGCTTAGCACGACTAGCCTGAGTAAAGTCAATATAGACTTTGTATTTTGGTAGTTACACTAGTGAGGCAGAGATATATCCCATATTTAAAACCAAAAACCCAAACTAGTTGCTGCCAAGTCATCTTCAACTCATGGCAACCCATGTGTATCAGAGTAGAACTGTGCTCCATAGGATTTTCAATGGCTGATTTTTCAGAAGTAGATCGCCAGGCCTTTATTCTGAGGTGCATTTGAGTGGACTCAAACTGCCAGCCTTTTGGTTAGCAGCTGAACGAGTTAACCATTTGCACCACCCAGGGACTTCATACCCCATATTTACCTACTTTTTAACCCGAAGAAAAACACAGGTAATGAATAATTAAATCACAGTGTATCTACATGTTGCTGATGTTCATGTCCAAAGAGCACCCATCTGGCAGGAAGAGCCACCTGTTTTTGGTGACACCACCGAAGACCCCAAGACCTGACCAGCAGGCCAACTGTCCCTTTTGCCAACACTGGGCATCCCTAAAGACTGCCCCCTGGTGTGTGACTGCAGCCTCTCTTTTTTTTTTTTAGCCCAGTATTGTTTATCTCATCGATACTGAAATTTGTTCACCAAAAAGGTTCCTAAACTCCTATTTGCAAGGGTGCCAGTCTGACAAGGTTTCCCTGGTCCCTGAAGAGAACAGGGAAAATGTAGTGAGCTTTCTTTTCAAAAAGCTAAATTTATTCCATTTAAATAACTGTCCTTTATTCTGATGAGGACAAAAGATTATGTCCTTACAATTTATTTAAAGAGCCCTGGCGGCGCAGTGGTTAAGTGCTTAACTGCTAACCAAAAGGTCAGCAGTTTGAACCCACCAGCCGATCCACAGGAGAAAGACATGGCAGTCTGCTTCCGTAAAGATTTACAGCCTTGGAAACCCTGCAGGGCAGTTCTACTCTGTCCTATAGGGTCGGACTCGACGGCAATGGGTTTTTGGTTTTGGTTTTACTATTTGTTTAGTGCTAAACAAAATCCTTTCTTGTATGTGTTGAGTGATAGTTAATGGTGGTTTGTTTTTTGGTTTTTATTCTACTTAACCTGTGCTGATTCCCAATTTAACAAAAAAAAAACAAAAAAAAAAACAAAAAACCTAGCCCATGAAATCCAAAATTGTGGGAATTGCTTCCAGATCTACTCAACGGCAACAGATCTAGGCTACAAGTGAATGTTTCAATCAGATAGGGGCTTTTCCTACTCAATGCCTAGTGACTACCCATTTGCTTGATTTTTCCAGGGTAAGGTTAGAACTAAAATAGACACACTAGGCTGGTTTGTTTATTTGTAAAGCAGACACCTGGCTTAAAACAACTAGAATAGCCTCTGGTGCTTTGTAGGTGCTTGTTGTGGATTGAATTTTATCCCCCAAAAATATGTGTATCAATTTGTCTAGGCCATGATTCCCAGTATTGTGTGATTGTCCACCATTTTGTCATCTGATGTGATTTTCCTACTATGTATTATAAATCCTACCTCTGTGATGTTAATGAGGTGGGATAGGCGGCAGTTGTGTTAATGAGGCACGACTCAGTCTACAAGATTGGATTGTGTCTTGAGCCAATCTCTTTTGAGATATAAGAGAGAAGCGAATAGAGAGACAGGGGGACCTCATACCACCAAGAAAGCAGCACCTGGAGCAGAGCACGTCCTTGGGATCCAGGTTTCCTGCACGGAGAAGCTCCTAGTCCAGGGGAAGACTGATGACAAGGACCTTCCTCTAGAGCCGACGGAGAAAGAAAGCCTTCCTCTGGAGCTGACACCCTAAATTTGGACTTCTAGCCTACTAGACTGTGAGAAAATACATTTCTTTGTTATAGCAGCACTAGATAAGTAAGACAGTGCTCAGTGAATGCTTGTTGAAATGAAATTGAATTGGATGGTGCAAGGTGTATAAGAAGCCTTCGTGCAATTCCCTCCTGACCACTGTGCCTCATGCTCAGCCAGCTGCCACCTGCCACAGGGTGACTCACCTTCTGTGAATGGAAAGTAGCTGTTATGAAGGGACGAAGTATTAAAGCAAGAATCTATTTATGAGATTCTCAGTGCTGATTTTGTAACTGACTTATTCTGTAACCATACACAGTCACTCAAGTTGATTTTTCATCTGATTTGAACAGAGAGAACAAGTATCAAATTGCTTTTGTTGCCTAACTGTCTTGGTGTAAAGACATTAGCTTTCATTGAGCATATAGGCACTTTCCAAGGGAAAAAAAAAAAAAAAAACCTCCTTTACATAACTGTGGACTCCAGAAATCATGAAGACAAAAACATTTTCATCTTAGGAAAAATGTATTTACATTAGTATACTTTTGAGAATAAATACGATTACTCATTGATGACATTCATACCAGTGTACTACTGTATTTTGCTTTTTAAAAAAATCTGTTTTCATTCTTTATCAGTTGAATAGTGTGTTGATTATAGTTAATGCTAGCTTATTAAATAGTGTTTATATAAGATCATATTATAGGGAAACCATTAAATTTTTTTTTTTTTTTTAATATTTTATTGTACTTCAGGTGAGGCTTACAGAACAGATAGTTTCTCATGTAACAGTAACACACATGCTGTTTTATGACATTGGTTAACAAACCCACAACATTTTAACCCTCTAAATTCTCAACTTTTTTTTTTTTGGTGAAAATACACATAACCAAAGATACGCCATTTCAAAAATTTTTTTTTACATACACATTTAAGTGACATTGACTACGCTCTTCTAATTGTGCTGTTATTCTCACTTAAGATGAAGGCTTACAGGACAAAATAGTCTCCCATTTAACAGTTACTACAAATGTTGCCCTATGACAATGGTTAACAATCTCACAACACATCAACAATACCCTTACTCCACTTTGTGTTCCCTATCATCAGCTTCCTACTCCCCTTCTGCCTTCTGGGCCTTGTGAGCCTTGTCACTGGACTCCTGTAGAAACCATTAAATATTTTGCACAAAAAAGGTTATGATGAAACAGAAACTATTATTGAACTTCTTTACAAAAGATGATTCTATACAACAAATACTTTGCATGACCGTTGTCCATGTAACCTTGGGCAGGTCACATAACCTCTCTCTTCTTAACTCTAAATGAGAGCAGAACCTACCTGAAAGGGTTCTTGTAAGGATTAAATATGGTAATACATATTAAAGGAGCTCTGGTGGCACAGTTAAGTGCCCAGTGGTTCAAAACCATCCAGCCATAAAGATTGCATCCAAGAAAACCCTGTGGGGCAGTTCAACTCTGCCACATGGAGCTGCTTGACTTGACAGCACCCAACGACTACATGTTACGTATTTTAGTACAGAGCAAGACACATGACACTCATTCAATAAATTTTACCTAATATCATTATATTCTTCTTATTATTATTGCCACACTTTCATTGAAGTACTGATTGTAGAATACTTTTATCAGCAAGCAAAAGAGCTGCTGAACAAACTTCCATCGTTTTGTTCTGTCGTTAAGATGCACATTCTCCCCTCCCCTCTCCTTTCTCCTTCCTCCCTCTTCCTCTTCTCCTTCTTTCCCTCCTCTCCCTTCTTCTCACTTCCTCTTTCTCTTTCTCCTCTCCAGTACTCTGTCCCACAAATTCTAGCAGCATTGGCCTACCTGATCTCCAATTCCATCTCCTTCAACTCAGCGAGATCACTGGACACCGGGTTGCCCCTCCGTGAGCTGCAGCCCGGACACTGGCTTCCATTAAGCTGGTGCAGTCACAGGCCCCGTCTGGTTTGCTGCCCTTCTCTCAGGGATCATAGCCCTGGGCTGCCTGTTGTCCACTGTCTGAAAATCGTTGTTTCAGATATTTTGCCCAGTTTTCTAGCTGCTTAAGGTGGAAGGGCAAATCCAGTCCTTGTTACTCCATCCTGGCCAGAAGTAGAAGTCCTTGGCTAGTATTATTTATCTCTGTGAATGCCAGATTTAGGGGGGAAGAGCACTCGGCTATGAGGCAGCTTACAAGAATTAACGACCGCGATGTATCACAGACTGTAAAAGTTTACGTTTGTGTTTATAGAATGTTATTAGTATATACACACCAATCTAGGTCTGCAGTATTTTGCTGTTCTTTTTGTTTTTCATTTTCTTGTAACATTAGGCTTTTGAAAATTGGCACCGGGCCAAACTTTATGTAAAAGCCACAAATTAGGAAATTTTCATATAATTTAAAATCCTATTTAAGGTATAATTAAGGCGTTTGTGATTGCCCTGGTAAAAGTTTCCTCAAGGAGCTTTTGATTTTCTTTTCTTTTTGTTTTTCTCTGAATATTGACACCTCGCAATCCTCTGAATATTGAAAATTAGACTGCTCTTACATAAACACATTATAATAATAATTCAACATACATATGAAGCTAATGTATAGGGATCCTCCCCATCCAAGATTTCACTTTTATTATGCAGCCCCAAGATAATATTAAGCATTATCACTTTGTTTAATATTTGGCATAGCGGCTAAGTGCTCGGCTGCTAACCAAAAGATCGGCAGTTTGAATCCACCAGCTGCTCTTCTGTCCCATAGGGTCGCTATGAGCTGGAATCGGCTCAACGTCAAGGGTTTGTTTTAGTTTTTGTTTTTTTAAATGGTGTGTGTGTGTCTGTGTGTAAGAACACAGATAAGAACACACACACACACGTGACGGAGTGAATTGAGCTAAATTTCTTATTTAAGTAAATATTTTATATTTGTTAATGTGGTATTTAATCTGCAGACTGAAAATTATAAATCCAAGACAGGAAATTGAGGAATTCAGATTTACCAAAAATACTCTAGGAATTTAATCACTGCATTTTGGGGCATATAAAATGTACTACAATGAGTGAGATAGCTCAACAAAATTTTTACTACATAGAAGTTGTACAAATGAGAAACACTTTCCAGATTCACAAATTATAGCACGTATATCTAATAAAAATTACTCCTAAACCTTACATTTCCCCGTTGAGACACTTATTGTTCCTAGGAAAAGCAGTAATTTTTTAAAATTATTATTATTCCTAAGTCTGTCTTCTATCAAACTAGAAAACTCTGTAAATCAATAATAACCTTTTAGAAGTAACCTCTTCATAATTACACCCTCCAATCCAAGTAATTGTTTACATATTTTATATAGAAATAAATGGGGAAAAAAGCGTTCAGTTTGATTTGGGAGGTATAAAGATTTAGATTGCTTTTCAGCATTTGTGAGGTTTGGCTGTATCTTCTTTTATATTACATTAGAGAAGTTAATTTATTTCACACAGAGAAACAAGTAGAACAGGTGACGCTACGCCACTCTAGAGGAAAACAAATATTGCTTGTTATAAACCAATATGGATTTTATCACAATTTGACTTCCATTAAACACAATACTATACAGAGAGTTTAAAAGGATGTTTGATTTTAGTCAAATCAATCTTTGTGTATCTTTCTGATGCTCCTGCGACATTTCCGAACAGGAACTGGCTAAACGCCCAAAGGAGAGTGATCCCAGATTAAGAAACAACACAGACATCTTGAAGTTTCTCCATTTGTAGAATGAAATGACGGCAACCAGAGAAGCCTGGGGCTGTTTTCCTAGATGTCTACTCTGGGTGCCAGCCATCTGTGTTCATTTAGATGGGGTGTGTGTGTGTGTGTGGTGTGGTGTGTAGGTGGAGGGGGGCCAGGGGACAGATCTCAGGTTGCAGGTCTGAGTGTGGGCTCTGATACTGAACGCAACCTTCTGCCCGGTGCCTTGCAAACAAGACCCTTCATCTGCTGGGCCCTCCAGAGAAGTAATTTCACCAATACCAGCTGCAAGGGGCATGTTTTGTGTTTTCTTTATTCAAAGTGAAAGATGTTAAACAGAAATATTCAGAAGCACTTTTGTTTGGAAAAGGGGAAAGGAAGACCACGGAAACTGGAAAACATCCATGAAATTAGCCCCAAATCATTGCCAATACTGATCATTTCCTGACAAGCTGTCTATCAGCCCAGCCACAACAACCGTTTATTCAGGGACCTTCAGGGGCTGAAAGTGATGGAGCATCATTAATGAAATATCAGTGAAACTGTGGATATTTTTGAGTTTAACTTTCATAACTGTAATCATGAATAGAACAGCACTCTACTATTAGCAGTCCTCAAAACGGTTGTTAATTTGCCTCCCTTACAGATTGCTTTTGCAGCAATTAAGAGAACTATCAGTATAAAATAAAAGCCCTGCTGCCTAGCTGACTCATCTAAGGACAGTGAAAGGAAGAGAACAGAAAGTAGGTGCACCCTCAGCCATGTTAGCTCCAAATTTGGTACTTATTTGTGAAAAACCTATCAAAATACAATGTCTATAAATAGGAGATGAAAATGAGCTAATTTGACTGTGTGATTTTATTTATTCATTATTCATAACCAAAAAATCCTGACTGCCTTTAATTGATGTACTTATCTGTAAAATTTCTCAGTATTCCCTTGGCCTGAAATATCATTGCGATATTCTCCAAATATTCTTTCTTCCTTCCCCCCCCATCTCTATCTCTCTCCATTTCTATATTGCTCTCTCAGTTTCTCTAGCTCTTTTTCATCTGACCTTCGTCGACGTATTGTCTTCCTAAACATGCATTGGCCCATGCTGCAATTCTAACACCCACGTCCTTCTGCAAGAGGAGGGCATGCCAGATTCTAGGGTTAACCTCTGAATGTCACATTTGCTTACATTCCCAACTTAGTGTTAAGTTTTCCATTTATGAAATTATTATAAGGTGTGAAACTGAGTCTCCCAGACCCTCCTCAAGGGAAAAAATTTCTGTTTATTAACTGCTCTTAAAATCCATTTTGAAAATATCTCTCGAACTTAGTAATAGTAAGAACATTTTGTATTTCCTAGACTGGTGTGTTTCTAGAGTTTGGACATCATCTGGACCTTTAGGAGAAGACAGGGAACAGTTATTGAGTATTTCACATACTCTAGCAATATTTAAAGTGAGAAACAAACTCACCTGGGTAATTATTTTTCTTTAAAAATTCGCTGATCCAAGTTTGCACGCTGCAATGCAAAAGATGAGTAAGAAACTATTTAAATAGCTGCGTTCTTGCTATTCTGGGGCTTGACAACTTTCCTGAGAGATTTCTTCCTGGGTCTAAAGCGTTTTCTTCCTGGGGGACCTGATAAAATTCTGTCTCCACATTTTGCAGATTGTGTGCTCCTCTGATTTTCTTTTATTTCATAAACTAGCAAGAACTTATCTACCCAGAATCACAGAAATCTCACAAAATTACAGAACAAAGATTCTGTACTTGAGAAACTTGTGTTTGGGGGAGGTAAAAACTAATAAACAAAGGAAATAAATGGAGACGTATATATTTTGAAATGCAGTAGGAAGTGATTTTGCAAGGGTGTCTGTTGCTGTTGCTCACAAGTCAGCTCTGACTTATGGTGACCCCATGTACAACAGAATGAAATGTGGCCTGGTCCCGCGCCATCTTCATGATTGTTGGTATGCTCGAGTTCATTGTTGTGGCCACTGCATATTTTAAGTGCCTTCCAACATAGGGGGCTCATCTTCCAGCACTATACTGAACAATATTCTGTTATAATCCGTTGGGTTTTTATTGGCTAACTTTTAGAAGCAGATTGTCAGACCTTTCATCCTAGTCTGTCTTAGTCTGGAAGATCTTAGTCTGTCTTAGTCTGAAACCTATCCACCATGAGTGACCCAGCTGGTGTTTGAAATATTGGTGGCATAGCTACCAGCATCACAACAACACTCAAGCCACCATAGTACACAAGCGTTAGGCAACGGTATTAGGTGAGTGGAAAGTGATGGCATGGGTATGGGAAAGAGCTTGGCTTGTAAGACTTAGAATGAAGCAGAAAAGACTATAAGGAAGAACTATAAAATAATTTCTGCACAAATAAGATGGAATCAGGTAATTTAGTAACTTTCATTATTGTTGTTAGCTGCCATCAAGTCTGCCCCCAACTCATGGCAACCCCATGCACAGTGGAAAGAAATGCTGCCTGGTCCTGCGCCATCCCCATGATCAGTTGCCAATCAGACTGTGTGATCCATGGAGTTTTCACTGGCTGATTTTTCAGAAATAGCTATCCAGGGCTTTCTTCCTAGTCTGTCTTAGTCTGGAAGCTCTTCTGAAACCAGTTCAGCACCATAGCAACATGCAAGCCTCCACCGACGCACAGGTGGTGGCTGCGCATGAGGTCTATTGGCCAGAGATCAAACCTAAGGCTCTCACACGAAAAGCAAGAATTCCACCTCTGAAGTACCATTGCCCTCTTGGAAACTTTTAGACAAATCAGCCTGAACTTCACGCCACTGTAGGGAGTGACACGATGAAATTGGGGTTTTAGAAAAATCACTCTGAAATGATGCGAGAGAGTTGGTAGGGGACTGGTCTGGAAGCATGTAGCAGTATCAGGCAGCTATTAAGAGTGATCCACTGTTATGAGACCTGGGCTAAGGTCATAGCGGCAATGAGACACTTTGAAGACGTGAACAATGGTATATAGCAACAGACTAACTATTGGAGGAGTTCAAGGAGACATCAAGATTTCAAACCTGGGAAACTGGACAAATGGTGATATGGCTCAGAGAAATGATACAGTCAGGCACATTGACAAGAAATAGATTTCTTTTCATTGTAAAAAGTATTTGATAGTAGCTTCAATTAACACTATGTAAAAAATCACTCTAAGGTTTTAACTTTTTCCCTCAACATAATTAGACTTTAGATATATTAATATGCATTGTTCATGCCAAACAGACAATAATTTTAAAGCAGAGATAGGGTGGTTGTTAGGAAGCAAAGAAATGCCAAGCTTGATCAGGAAAGGCACCTCCTTCCTTAAGCAAAGGCTGAAAATACACCAAATGCATCTGTAAGCTGGAGGCTGCCTTTAATGGGCAGCTACACCCTGTTGCATCTGCCACCCGCCCAAATCCAGAACTATTCGTCACATAAACTTGATTGTGTTTGGTTTTCCCCTTAAAGAATCTGTATAACTCACATTAAGATGTGAAAACTAAAGTAGAACTTCCCAGTTCTCAAAAAGCGGAGAGAATCTGCTCAGAAACGGGCAGGCAATTTCAGTCTCTCTCAACGGAGTTCATTAGCAGAGAAGATGATTCCAGGGAGAAGAAAGACAGTGTCGTGTTGAAGAGCTGTCACTACCACTGGTTTAAAAAAAAAGGAATTATTGTAACTATTGAGTGTGTGGTTATAAAGATTTTTTAAAAAATTGCAAATGTTACAAAAGCACTTAGATATTTTCATAACTTCTAAACATTGTCATATGCATGGTTTCTGTAAGGAGTTTTCCGTCATGAAAGTGTCAAAATCAGATTCAAAAATACACTAATGGAAAAATACTTCCCAAACTCTAAATAAGTGATCAAATCTGTCATCTTTTTTTAAAAGGAGAACTGCATAACGAAGACATAGCAAGGCAAAGCAGGATGCATGAATTCAGACATGTTATTAATTACCTTGTATCCCCACATCAAAGTAGCCCTGGTGGCTCAAAGGTTAAGTGCTCAGCTAACAGAAAAGTTAACGATTCAAACACACCCAGCGGCTCCTCAGAAGAAAGACCTAGCAGTCTGCTCATGGAAAGATTACAGCCTAGAAAACCCTACGGGACGGTTCTACTCTGTCACATGGGGTTGGGATAAGTTGGAATTGACTCCACAACATCTAACATCCCCACATCAACATATTTAAAAACTCCGGAGAACCTCAGGGATCACTTGTGGTATAGGTGAGACCAGAATTCAGGGCTGTACATGTCTCAGGGGTGCAGGTCACATAGCATCTCCATATAATCCCACTGTTATGGATCAAATTATGACGCTCCGCCCACCAGAATATGTGATGGCATCCTAACCCCTATACCTGTGGATGTAATCCCATTTGGGAATAGGGCGTTCTTTGTTATGTTAATGAGGTTTTTTTTTTTTTTTAATCAGTGGTAGTGACAGTAGTGACAGCTCTTCCACATGACATTGTCTTTCTTCTCCCTGGAATCATCTTCTCTGTAGGGTGTGTCTTAAAACTAACCGCTTTAGAGATCTAAAAACAACAGATTAGACACGGAAACGCAAACCAGGGAAAGATAGGTGCTATGTAGAAATAGTCAAGGAACCAAGAAATGCAGGGACTAGAAAAGCTAATAAAAGGATTTTTCCCAAGAGTACAGAGTCTTCCCTACAGCTGATGCCCTGAATTCAGACTTCCAGCCTCCTAAACTGACAAAATAAATTTCTGTTGGTTAAAATCACTCACTTGTGGTATTTCTGTTACAGCAGCACTAAGAAACTAAAACACCCACGAAGTCTCCATACCTTATGCAGGCATATCAGAGCCAATACAGAGCCATTTGAACAACTCTGAATGTAGTCCTCAAATGCCACCTCCTCCAAGCAGGGCTGGATTACCCAATAAGCAAGGTATGCAAGGGCCCAACTGGGCCTTCCCACCAATCTGCAGTGCACAATTTCACCTGTCCCCCACCACGTCAGAGATGTAGTGAAACCCATGTGAAATTACTCACCACAGATTAGCAAGTATATACAATTAAGCCTGTTTGTACCTTGCTCAGTGCAAACTGGTGCATGTCGTACTCAGTGGTTAATCTACCTCTAAGACAACCTCAATCATTGTCTGGTTTCCAACTGCACTTAAAGTCCACATCACACATTCCAACATATGACCACATTCTGCTTCAGCTCGTTGCCTAGTTGTTAGCCTGACCCTTACCTCCAACCCCAGAAATCACTGCATCTCCAACCCTAAGTACAGACAATAGGTATCTTGTCTCCTCCTTTGCCTTGTCAGCCTTTTCAGGAGACACCCCTGTGGTTTTAATTCATCTAAAACAATCATTTACTCAGCACAAAATTCGAAACCCTAGGGAGGCAGTTTAGTAATTTAGCATTTTTGTTTCATGAGAAAATATTATTTCTAGTTCATAATGGGAACTTCTGAAACATTGTTTCTTATCATTAAAAGCTTTCAGAAGTGTATACTCTGGGCTCTTTATAGGAATTTCCCTATAAAATGCCCTGAGGAAAAGCATATGGGTCTTTCTACAAGGAAGTATCTTCAGTAACTTCTGTAGCTTCAGGGAAAAGGTCTTTAATTTAGAGCTGAACTAGTCATACAAATAAACATTTTAAAGCCCTTGGAATTTGAAGTTATGTTTAACAAGCTTTTAGGATAAATTAAGAGTGTGTTTTATCTGTTGTGTTGTGATGACTGTGAATGAGAAGCAGAGAACACGTGGCTCTGGTAGTCAAGTTTTGTTTTCTTTTTTTCCCACATACTGTTGCCAGACCCTTCACAGAAACTGAGTGACACATGATTCTTGCCATCCAGGATCTTACAGTCTAGTAAGGGCCCCATCTCCAAACACTCTGATTTAATTGCTCTGGGGCAGACTTGGGCATCAGTATTTTTTATAAAAGTTCCCCAGGTGATCCTAATTTGTACCAATATTTGAGAAATATCACTCTAGTTTGGTAGTTTTCAAAGTCTCCAGACCAACAACCTCAGCATCAACTGGAAACTTATTAGAAATGCAAATCCACAGGCCCTTTGCAGACCTACCAAATCAGAAAATCATAGGGGTGGGGCCTGGCAAGCCCTCCAGGTAATTCTGAAGCCGCTAGTGTTTGAGAACCACTGTTCTGTCTGATAAGAGAGGATATGAGCAATGGAAGATAATCAGCAAACAGGAATGGAGAAAAGCACCCAAACCTATTGCCTTTGAGTCGATTCCAACTCATAGTGACCCTACAGGACAGAGTAGAACTGCCCTATAGGGTTTCCGAGGCTGTACATCTTTACGGGAGCAGACTGCCACTTTTTTCTCCCGCAGAGTGGCTGGTGAGTTCGAACCACCAACCTTTCAGTTAGCAGCTGAGTGCTTTAACCACTGCACCACCAATGCTCCTTGAGAAAAGCAACAGGCAGGGATATTTTAGAAAATAAGAGAAGTCTATTCGTATATTCTATGAGCAATCCTGAGACCTCAGCACCTTGCTTAGAGAGGAAAGTGTGTTCAAACAACCATCTTCCAAGGGCAATATATGAAGACAACTTGTTTTCCACTTAGGGGTGCTGCCCGTACAATTCTCTTATTGATGTTGTTTTCAAATGATTCTATTAGGATATGTCTACACTGGGGACATTGATGTTTCAGTGGCCTTCTGTGCAGAAGACTGGGGTTTGATTCCCTGCCAATGCACATCAGATGCAGCCACCATCTGTCTTTCAGTGGAGGCTTGTGTGGTGCTGTGATGCTGAACAGGTTTCACAGAGCTTCCAAGCTAAGACAGACTAGGCAATCTACTTCTGAAGAATCAGCCAGTGAAAACCTGTAGATCATAATAGTCCCATCTACAGCCAATCAGGGGGATAGAACAGGAGTGGGCAGCGATTTGTTCCATTGTGCCTGGGGGGTCACCATGAATGGGGCTAATTGAAGGCAGCTAACACATGTCTACATTCTGTACACACATAGCAGGAGGCAGAGAACTAGAGCAATACGGATCCTTGAGATAAAAAATTTCACTAAGGCCAACTTCTTTCTACGTCAATTATTAGATAACTGGCTCCCTTTGCCACTTCTTTTATCTGTAACTCAAATTACAAAACAGGCCAGTACTTTTTCTTTGGGCAAGCAATTCTGCTTCTTGCCACAGTCAAGCTACATGAGGTGAGTAAACCGCTGAGGAAAAGGGCAACTGGAAAACTTGTGCCTGGATGAAAAAGCACACTGGTAAATCTGCAAAGCCAGCACTTGATACAAATTAAAATATCAGCTTCCCCTCCACCACCCAGATATGAATGGCTTAAGAATCCAATTGAAATATTTTTATTTGTTTGGTTGATTTTCATGTGTCTTGAGCTCAAGCAGAAAGCTTTCCTTGGCAATGCTGATGAGATTCTTTCTCAAGTTGCTTTCATTCTAGCAACATATTCAGCTCAGCTATTTCTTATGCCGTTATGGTCCTGCATTTGCAGCTTGAGTTACCATTTCCACAAACACCAAGGTAAAAATGCTAATTTCTCTTATTTGATCCTGATTGAGAAATTGCCTCGACAAAAGAGTTAACTTCTCCTCACCTCTAGTGGGCACTGGCAAAATTAAGTAGATAAAATTTGTCTTTGAGGACCCTATTCTCTTTCCTTTGTAGGTACCCAGTTCCATCAAGCAAACTAATGGTTCCTCAGGAAAATCCATCTAATTGCGGTGGTTCCTATCCTCCAGATCTTCCTTCTGTTTCTCATGCCTCAAAGTACATCAGTTCTGTGGGTTAAGACCCTGCTTCCATTTCTCTTGGTTAACATGCTTGGCTGCTAATGGAAAGGTTGGAGGTTCGAGTTCATCCAGAGGTGTCTGGAAGACCTGTTGATCTACTTCCAAAAAATTAGCCATTGAAAACCCTATGGAGCATAGTTCTACTCCAACACACATGGGGTCACCATGAGTCAGAATCAACTTGACAGCAACTGATTATTATTTGTTAATTAGCTGAGATTACTCTTACTAGATAATTAACTAGGTAATATTATAATTCAAATTAAGGGCAGATATCTTCTTACAAGAGGAAATGTCAATGATAAGAATGTCCAACTCTTGCACCAGGGCCTGCCCAACCATAGCATGGGGCATCTGATGTGGCTCATCCACATCAGAATCATCTTGCATTATTGTTAAAAATGCAGATTCTTGTGTCCCATCCCAGACCTTCTAAATCAGAGTCTCTGTGGTTGGAATTCAGGGATTTGCATTTTAACAGCTTTCCCAGATGATTTGTTGGTATACTGGAGATTGAAAATCTCTGGTATCACAGGAAGAACCCCAGGTTCACAGTCAGCAGGCTTGAATTTTAATCTCTTCTCCAGGTGGACCATGTGGCTCTGAACGGTCCGTGTCATTTGCTCTGGGACTTAGAAATTTTGCATCTTACAAATTCATGGAGATAGAAAGTAGATTAAAGGTTGCCAGGGTCTGGGGGTGGGGGGGGAGGGGTGGTGGAGAAGTGGGAGTTGTTGCTTAATGGGCACAGCATTTCTGTTTGGGGTGATGAAAAAGTTTTGGAAATAAATGGTGGTGATGGTTGCACAACATTGAGAATGTAATTAACACTACTGAATTGTACACTTAAAAATGATTACAATGGCAAAATTTATGTTTATGTATATTTTACCAAAATAATATTTTTTTACAATGTAGAGTGCCTCTCACTCACCGCATCATAGTAAGGGCACTGTACGTAAGGTGGAATGGGTTGTTTGGAATACAGGGTTTTCATTTTTACTGGCTTCCAACTCTTCCATTTTACCTGACTCCAGATTTTCTCACATAGTTGCATGTGCATGACAAAAGCCCTGCTGGATTCCTGGCTACCCTCAGGCTATGGAATAGGAATAGGGTCCTAGGAGCACAAAGCAGGCATGTGCTGTACTTTTCAGGGGCATCCCTTAACAAGGCACTAGAGACGAACTCTTCTTGGGATGTCTGTATGCGAACCAGTTTAACTTGTGGAACTGGAAAATCTGCCCTGGTTTTGGGGAAAACTCCCCACAGCTACACACCCATCCCAGGGAAGTTTGTTTGGATTTGCAAGCTGCCTCATCCATCCCGTTCTATTTTGGTGTCTGTTGTTATATACCAAGGGCTGGCTTCAGCCCTGTTGTGCTCGAGTCAAGAATAAGTGACACCTAGCCTGGATAGCCAAGTATCAGGGGTGGGAGAGGGGTCATGATCAAATGAGCAGAAAGAAGACCCTCCTCTTCATGCTGCCATACGTTTCTACACCAGTCACTCAAGGTGACAGCTTAAAATCTGGGTGACGAGAGGTTACAAGGTGAGGTGGAAGTCGGATACTTGCCTCCTCACCTGTCAGCCTGAGAAGTCTGAAATAATGCCTACAACCTCTCTCCTGATGTTGTTGTTGTTGTTGGGTGCCGTCAAGCTGATTCCGACTCATAGCGACCCCATGTGACCGAGTAGGATTGCCCCATAGGGTTTTCTTAGCTGTAACCTTTATGGAAGCAGATTGCCAAGTCTTTCTCCCAAGGAACTGCTGGGTGGGTTCGAACCACCAACCTTTCAGTTAGCAGTCAACTGCTTAACCATTGCACCACCAGGCCCTAACCTCTGTCTCCTAGGACTCTGATAACTGCATGGTGTTTGCTGTACAGGGAGGAAGAAGGAGAAAAAAGGTTGGTATAAAAGGGAGAGGGCCTAGCATGAGAAATCCAGCTCAGGTAGCCCAGAGGACACTGGGACCATGAGAGTAAGCACCCAGCCTTTGCAAAGCAGCAGACACGCTTGGAGGTGCACAACTCCAGAGCCACACCTGAGTGAGCGTGGATGAGAAAGGGGATGACAGTCCCAGAAGGAAAGAAAGGTAGAAGCATAATTTCCTCTTAAAGTCCTTGACTTCAGACACTAAAACTATGATCTTTATATTTGATATTTTCCTGTCTTGCAATGTTTCCCTGATCCATAAATCTGCTGCCATTGAGTTGGTTCTGACTCACAGTCACCCTATAGGACAGAGTAGAACTGCTCCATAGGGTTTCCAAGGAGTCGCTGGTGGATTTGAACTGCCGACCTTTTGGTTAGCAGCCAAGCTCTTAACCACTGTTCCATCAGGGCTCCTCCCTGGTCCATAGGCAATATTTTTTTAGAGTAAAAGTGTTAGGCAACTTATCACATTTCTGACAAAACCTAGGTGTATGTGATCTTAGGCTGGGACACAATCTTAACCATCACATATGTGATAGGTTGAATAACGTTGTTGTTGTTGTTGTTGTTAGGTGCTGTCTAGTCAGTTCCAACTCATAGCGACCCTATGCACAACAGAACAAAACACTGCCCAGTCCTGTGTCATGCTCACAATTGTTGCTATGCTTGAGCCCATTGTTGCAGCCACTGTGTCAATCCATCTTGTTGGGGGTCTTCCTCTTTTTCACTGACCCCATTTTACCAAGCATGATGTCCTTCTTCAGGGATTGATCCCTCCTGATAATAGGTCCAAAGTATGTGAGACATAGTCTCGCCATCCTTGCTTCTAAGGACCATTCTGGTTGTACTTCTTCCAAGACAGATTTGTTCATTCTTTTGGCAGTCCATGATATATTCAATATTCTTCGCCAACACCACAATTCCAAGGCGGCAATTCTTTGGTTTTCCTTGTTCATTGTCCAGCTTTCGCATGCATATGAGGTGATTGAAAACACTATGGCTTGGGTCAGGTGCATCTTAGTCCTCAAGGTGACATCTTTGCTTTTCAACACTTTAAAGAGGTCTTTTGCAGCCGATTTGCCCAGTGCAATGCGTCTTTCAATTTATTAACCACTGCTTCCACGGGCGTTGATTGTGGATCCAAGTAAAAATGAAATCCTTGACAACCTCAATCTTTTCTCCATTTATCAAGATGTTGCTTATTGGTCCAGGTGTGAGGATTTTTGTTTTCTTTATGTTGAAGTGCAATCCATACTGAAGGCTATGGTCTTTGATCTTTATCAGTAAGTGCTTCAAGTCCTCTTCACTTTCAGCAAGCAAGGTTGTGTCATCTGCATGACACAGGTTGTTAATGAGTCTTCCTCCAATCCTGATGCCCCATTCTTCTTCATATAGTCCAGCTTCTGGGATTATTTATTTGCTCAGCATAGAAATTGAATAGGTATGGTGAACGGATACAGCCCTGACATACATCTTTGCTGACTTTAAACCATGTAGTATCCCCTTGTTCTGTTCAAATGACTGCCTCTTGATCCATGTACAGATTCCTCAAGAGCACAATTAAGTGTTCCAGAATTCCCATTCTCTGCAATGTTATCCATAATTTGTTATGATTCACACAGTCAAATGCCTGTGCATAATCAATAAAACACAGGTAAACATCTTTCTGTTATTCTCTGCTTTCAGCCATTATCCATCTGACATAAGCAATGATATCCCTGGTTCCACGTCTTCTAAATCCGGCTTGAATTTTTGGCAGTTCCCTGTCGATCTACTGCTGCAGCTACTTTTGAATGATCTTTAGCAAAATTTTGTTTGCGTGTGATATTAATGATAATGTGATATTAATGATACTATTAATGATAATGTTCATAAATATGGATCTCTTCAAGTTGGTTGGCCAGGTAGCTGTCTTCCTAATTTCTTGGCATAGATGACTGAGCACTTCCAGTGCTGCATCCATTTGTTGAAACATCTCAGTTGGTATTCCGTCCATTCCTGGAGCCTTGTTTTTCACCAGTGCCTTCAGTGCAGCTTGGACTTCTTCCTTCAGTACCATCGGTTCCTGATCATATTCTACCTCCTGAAATGGTTGAACATCGACCAATTCTTTTTGGTAGTGACTCTGTGTATCCCTTCTATCTTCTTTTGAAGCTTCCTGCATCGTTTAATATTTTCCCCATAGAATCCTTCAGTATTGCAACTCGAGGCTTGAATTTTTCTTTAGTTCTTTCAGCTTGAGAAACGCTGAGTCTGTTCTTTCCTTTTGATTTCTACCTCCAGGTCTTCGCGCATGACATTGTAATACTTTACTTTGTCTTCTCAGGCTGTCCTTTGAAATCTTCTGTTCAGCTCTTTTGCTTCATCATTTTTGCCTTTTGCTTTAGCTACTCAATGTTCAAGAGTATGTTTCAGAGTCTCTTCTGACATCCATTTAGGTCTTTTCTTTCTCTCCTGTCTTTTTAATGACCTCTTGCTTTCTTCATATATGATGTCCTTGATGTCATTCCTCAACTCCTCTAGTCTTCGGTCATTAGTGTTCTATGTGTCAAATCTATTCTTGAGATGGTCTCTAAATTCAGGTGGGATATACTCAAGGTTGTACTTTGGCTCTCCTGGACTTGTTCCAATTTTCTTCAGTTTCAACTTGAACTTGCATATGAGTAACTGATGGTCTGATCCGCAGTCGGCCCCTGGCCTTGTGCTGACTGATGATATTGAGCTTTTCCATCATTCCTTTCCACAGATGTAGTCAATTTGATTCCTGTGTATTCTACCTGGTGAGGTCCAGGTGTACAGTTGCTGTTTATGTTGGTGAGAAAAGGTATTTGCAGTGAAGAAGTCGTTGGTCTTGCAAAATTCAGTCATGCAATTTTCGGCATGATTTCTATCACCAAGGCCGTATTTTCCAATTGTCAATCCTTTTTCTTTGTTTCCAACTTTCTCATTCCAATCACCAGTAATTATCAGTGCATCCTGATTGCGTGTTTGATCAATTTCAGACTGCAGAAGTTGGTAAAAGTCTTCAATTTCTTCATCTTTGGCCTTAGTGGTTGGTGTGTAAATTTGAATAAGTCATATTAACTGGACTTCCTTGTAGGAGTATGGATATTATCCTATCACTGACAGCGTTATACTTCAGGATAGATCTTGAAATGTTCTTTTTGATGATGAATGCAATGCCATTCCTCTTCAAGCTGTCATTCCTGGCATAGTAGACCGTATGATTGCCCGATTCAAAATGCCCAATACCAGTCCATTTCAAGTCACTAATGCATAAGATATCGATCTTTATGTGTTTCATTTCATTTTTGACCATTTCCCATTTTCCTAGATTCAGAATTTGTATATTCCAGGTTCCAATTATTAATGGATCTTTGCAGCTGTTTCTTCTCATCTTGAGTCATGCCATAGCAGCAAATGAAGGTCCTGAAAGCTTGACTCCATCCATGTCATTAAGATTGACTCTACTTTGAGGAGGAATCTCTTACCCAGTCATATTTTGTGTGCATTTCAACCTGAGGGGCTCATCTTTTGGCGCTATATCAGACAATGTTCCACTGCTGTTCATAAGGTTTTCACTGGCTAATTCTTTTCAGAAGTAGAGTGCCAGGTCCTTCTTCCTAGTCTGTCTTAGTCTGGAAGCTCAACTGAAACCTGTCTGCCATGGGCAACCCTGTTGGTATTTGAATACTGGTGGCATAGCCTCCAGCATCACAGCAACACACAAGCCCCCACAGTATAACAAACTGACAAACTCATGGGGGAGATTGAATAATGGCCCCCCCAAAAAAATCCACATCCTAACCCCTGGAAGATGGGAATATGTTATTTTATATGGTGAAGGGGACTTTGAACACATGATTAAGTTAAGGATCATGAGATGGGGAGATTATCCTGGATTATCCTGGTGGGCCAAATGTAATCACAAATCACAAGGGTGCTAATAAGAGGGAGGCAAAAGGATCAGAATGAATAGTAGATGTGATGATGGAAGCAAGAACTTGGAGTGACGTGAGGAAGGGGCCACAAGCCAAGGAATGCCAGTGGCCTCTAGAAATTGAAAACGGCCAGAAAATGGTTTCTCCTCTGAGGTCTCCAGAAGGAACGCAGCCCTGCAGACACCTTGATTTCAGAACTGGAAGAGAATAAATTTGTGTTGTGTTAAGCCACTGAATGTGTGGTAATTTGTTATAGCAGCAGTAGGAAGTTGTAAATTGTGCCTAGAGTTAAGTAGCAGTGACAGTAATATGATGACAAATGTTCAAAGCCAGCAAAACATTTCTTTCCCTATGTACTTGGAGAAACTCAAAGCTTATTTGAGTTGAACCATGTATAGTGCACAGGGCAAGGCTATATACAATTAGCCACTTAAACATGCTTTTTATTAGTCTTTGTAGGAGTAACAATGCCTATGAGTTATGGTGTCCCCGTTTTTTCCAGAGTAAGACATTTTTTAAATAATCTTTTATTTGTTGTTTAGTGGAGGTGTACACAACAAAACATGTTCCATTCAACAATTTCTGCACATACTGTTCAGTAACATTGGTTACATTCAGGGCTTTGAACCAGTTCCTCTGGTTTGAACCCCTGCTGAAAATCTGCATTTCTAACAAGTACCCAGGAAGTTATACATAAGAATCACCTGGGTATCTTGTTAAACTATAGATTCTGATTCAGTATGTCTGGGATGGAAATGCAAGTTATGAGCAGGGGTTCAAACTGAAACGAACCTGTTTGAAGCCCTGGTTACATTCGTTACATTGCATAAACATTCTCATTATTTCCCTTCTAGATGTTCTGTTCCCATTGACCTAGTCTCACAGCCCCTTCCCGCCTCAACCTTCTCATCTATGCTTTAAAATATTTGTTAACCATTTGGTCTCATATAGATGATTTTTTATAAGAGCACAGTGCTCATGGGTGATATTCTTTACTTTTTGAGTTAACCTGCTATTTAGCTAAAAGATAAGGGGATAGTTTTTGTTGAAGGCTTAAAGAATATCTCAGGGTACTATTCTCAGGGATTCTTCTTGTCTCAGTGGGTCTAATAAGTCTGGATTTTTTGATAATTTGAAGTTCTGTTCCACATTTTTCTCCCTTTCTATCAGGATCCATCTGTTGTGGTCCTAATCAGAACATTCAGTAGTGGTAGCTGGACACCATCTAGTTCTTCTTGTCTCAGGGTAGAGGAGGCCGTGGTTCATGTAGATAATTAGTCACATAGGCTTGTTCCTTCTCTGAGTCTTGGCTTTCCTTCTTTCTCTTTTGCTCTAGTTGAGTAGAGACCAATAGTTGTATCTTAGATGGCGTCTTAGTTATCTAGTGCTGCTGTAACAGAAATATCATAAGTGGATGTCTTTAACAAAGAGAAATTTATTGTCTCACAGTCTAGGAGGTTAGAAGTCTAAATTCAGGGTGCCAGCTCCAGGGGAAGGCTTTCTGTCTGTTGGCTCTGGGGGAAGGTCCTTGTCATCAGTCTTCCCCTGGTCTGGGAGCTTTTCAGCCCAGGGACCCTGGGACCTAAAGACGCACACTGCTGGCTCTGCTTTCTTGGTAGTATGAGATCCCCATGTCTCTCTGCTCACTTCTGTCTTTTATATATCAAAAGAGATTGGCTTAAGACACAATCTGATCTTGTAGATTGAGTCCTGCCTCATTAACATAACTGCCTCTAATCCTATCTCATTAATATCATAGAGATAGGATTTACAACACAGGAAAATTACATCAGATGACAAAATGGTGGACAATCACACAACACCAGGAATCATGGCAGAGCCAAGTTGACAGATATTTTGGGGAACACAATTCAATCCATGACAGATGGCTACTCACAAGCTTTTAAGACCCTAGATGCTGCTTACTTGACTTAGATGTAGAAGAACATCAACTTTATGAACTGTATTATGCCCATTGACTGAGTTGTTCCATGAGACTATGACCCTAAGTCTTTGAACCAAGAAAACTAATTCTGTGAGGTGATTGGTTACGTCTAAGATGTATCAGTTTCTGTGACCCTTATTTGTTTAAATATATATACATATATATACACATATATATATACATATATATACATATATATATACACATATATATACATATATACATATATATACATATATACATATATATACATATATACATATATACATATATATACATACATATACATACATATATATACATATATATACATACATA
>NW_004444092.1:3812707-3827751 GCF_000243295.1 Trichechus manatus latirostris
ATATATATATGAGGCCCGGGTGGTGCAGTGGTTAACAGCTTAACTGCTAAACAAAAAGTTGGCAGTTTGAATCCACTAGCCACTCCTTGGAAACCCTGTGGGGCAGTTCTACTCTGTCTTATAGGGTCACTGGGAATCAGGATCAATTCAATGGCAATGGGTTTGGTTTTTTATATGTATATACATACATATATGTAAGTGTGTGTACATATATATGTATGCATATATATATATATACACTTACATATATGTATGTATACACATATATATGTATACATATAAATATATAAACACACACGTGTATTTTGGTTGTTGCAAAATTATATATAACATAGCATTTATGTAAACATCTTTTTGTGTTTGTGTGTGTGAGAGTGTATGTTCAGCCTCTTAGCATCAGTTATCTTGGTTAAGCTGTGCACACTTCCTCCATATTTGGTGCTTTTCCATCACCATAAATAAAAAGTGACTACTGTCTATAGAGTGAATTCTCCTGTCCTCCTCGCCCGCTCCCACCCCGGGTAACCACTAATGAATGTTGGTTTCTGTGTATATAGCTGTTCTTGTCACTTTATGAAAGTGAGATTATACAATAATTGTCCTTTTGTGATTGACTTATTTCACTCAGCATAACATCTCTAGTTTCATCCATGTTCCAGGATGTTTCAGAAACTCATCATTCTTTATGCCTGCATAGTACAGAGTAAGACATTTTTGAAAGTTGGATTTCAGATATTTGAATCATGTTGCTATTGTTAGGTGCCATCTAGTTGGTTCTGATCATAGCGACCCTATGTACAACAGAACGAAACACTGCCCGGTCCTGCACCATCCTCACAATCGTTGCTATGTTTGAGTCCATTGTTGCAGCCACTGTGTCAATCTATCTCGTTGAGGGTCTTCCTCTTTGTTTCTGATCTCTACTTTACCAAGGATGATGTCCTTCTCCAGGGACTGGTCCCTCCTGATAATATGTCCAAAATATGTGAGACGAAGTCTCACCATTCTCGATTCTAATAAGCATTCTAGCTGTAATTCTTCCAAGACAGATTTTTTCATTCTTCTGGCAGTCCACGGTATGTTCAATATTCTTCATCAGTACCATAATTCAAATGCATCAACTCTTCTTCGGTCTTCCTTTTTCATTATCCAGCTTTCCCATGCATACCAAGGGATTGAAAATATCATGGCTTGTGTCAGATGCATCTTAGTCCTCAAGGTGACATGTTTGCTTTTTAACACTTTAAAGAGCTCTTTTACAGCAGATTTGCTCAATGCAATACATCATTTGATTTCTTGACTGCTGCTTCCATGCTTCCATGGGTGCATAATACTTGACAACGTCGATCTTTTCTCCGTTTATCATGATGTTACTTTTTGGTCCAGTTACGAGGATTTTTGTTTTCTTTACGTTGAGGTGCAATCCATACTGAAGGCTATGGTCTTTGATCTTTATCAGTAAGGGCTTCAAGTCCTCTTTGTTTTCAGCAAATAGTGTTGTGTCATCTGCATATCGCCAAGTTGTTAATAAGTCTTCCTCCAATCCTGATGCCATGTTCTTCTTCATATAGTCCAGCTTCTCGGATTATTTGCTCAGCACACAGATTGAATAAGTATGGTGAAAGGATACAACCCTGACGCACACCTTTCCTGATTTTAAACCATGCAGTGTCCCCTTGTCTATTTGAATAACTGCCTCTTGGTCTGTGTACAGTCTCTGCATAAGCACAATTAAGTGTTCTGGAATTCCTGTTCTTCGTAATGTTATCCATAATTTGTTATGATCCACACAGTCAAACGTCTTTGTGTAGTCAATAAAACACAGATAAATATCTTTGTGTTATTCTCTGCTTTAAGCCAAGATTCATCTGACATCAGCAATGATAACCCTTGTTCCTTGTCCTCCTCTGAATCCAACTTGAATTTCATATTTATTACCTTGAAACATAAGATCTAATATTTATAGTTCCATCTCAAGACAATAAAAGTAGACAAGGTAATGGAGCAAGGAGATTTAGACAAATGACTTTTCTACATGGTGACAAGATTTTTTTTTTTTCCAGGCACCAAGTAATACCGATGAAATTGAGTCACCTGGAGGAGGTAGGAATTTGAGGACTGTCTTTGGTAAGTGAGTGCAATAATTACTTCTTGATTACATGTCAGCCTCTGCTCTACATGTAGCTGTATTTCTGTTCATGATGACTATAACACTGACTTGCTTGTTTATACCTTTCAAAGGAGTCCAAATCCATAATGTTTGTATATACATACATAACTCAAATCAATAAAACTAGGGCTGTGATTGTGTTCATTGAGTATTTGCTAATTTAGAGTGAGGCACATGCCACCACACTTAGCATTTTACATGATAGCTTATGGCTCTCTCCCCTGACTCCTCTAAAGAGCAACCTGTTCATCTTCTCAGTTAGGGAGAATCCATAGTTTTATGTGCCCTTGAAAAAGAACTTCACTACATAGAGAGTTAAAGTCATTTTGGTTAGGGACGGAGTTAAAACAGACCTACCAGTTGCGGTCAAGTCAGCTAGGATTCATGGTGACTCCATGTCTGTCAGAGTAGAGCTGTACTCCATACGGTTTTCAGTGGTTGGTGTTTTGAAAGTAGCTCACTGGGTCTTTCTTCCAAGGGTCGTCTGGATGCACTTGAAGCACCAACCTTTCAGTTAGCAGCGGAATGTGCTAACTGTTTGCACCATCCGGGGACTCCAAAAACAGACCTAGGTTTATGATTTCTGGACCTGTTTCTTAGCAGTGATTACAGGCAGGGGATGTACCTCAGTGGCTAAGAGCATGAACCCTGGGCCTAATCTGCCTCCTTTCACATCCAATGCCACCATTTACTAGCTATAGTATCTTGGGCAATTTACTTAACATTTGTGCCTCAGTTTCCTCTTCTCTAAAATGAGGATAATTTTACCTACATTAATATGTATGAAGTATATTCAAATAATGCCTGGCCCATAGTTATTATTATTATCCCCAGGACCCTGACTCTTTCTACTACTCTCCTATCCCCCCCTGCCCCCACAATCCTTGCTGCCAGCACTGTGACTTACATGCCTTGTTGTCATTTAGGTGACCTCTACAATCTGGACCCAGCAGAAACAACTTACTAGCTGTGTATCAGTAGTAGTAAGTCTGTGCACATAGCACCCATGTCTATTGAAGTGCTATTACTTCTGGCTCTCTGCTTTTTAGGCATATGGTAGAATTGCACTTTCTGCCCCGCCTTTGAGGTTCACTAGGCCCCATGACCAATTCTGACCAATGAGTTATAACTATCAGTACCAGTTTTGGGGAGTTGACCCCGACTCATGGCAATTCCGTATGTTTCACAGTAAAACTTCAATTTATAGCATTTTCATTGGCTGATTTTGTAGAAGTAGATCACTAGGCCTTTCTTTCAAGACACCTCTGGGTAGACTCAAACTTTCAACCTTTAGGGTAGCAACCAAGCACTTTAACCATTTGCACCATCCAGGCACTCCGAGTTACGACTAGAAGTGTTTAATTGTTGATATAAGATCTTCCAGCGCTCTTTCCATTTTCCACCACAACTCCAATGTTCCAGATTGTGACTTCTCCATCAACCTGATCCCAAAGTGAAGAGAAAGCCCATTGGTGCCCCCAGCTGATACAAAATGAACATGTAGGGTGAGTGAAAAATAAACTCTTGTCATTTGAAGCCTCTGAGATTTGGGGGTTTACTGCAGTGTAAGCTTACCTACCCTGACTGATACAACTACCACTGACTAACCTAGCAACAGAAGTATCTCCCTACTCCTACAGTGAGGAGAAACAGAGTTCTACCTTTCATAGCTTAACATTGGATAGCAGCAAGAAGTAGTTATATCTCTACCACTTCTTACCCGTATGACCAGTTACAAAGCCTCTCCAAGCTTTAGCCTTCCGTCTTTTGTATTGAGAGTGAATAGGGCCTTCCTCATGGGTTTATTGGATGGATCAACTAAAATAACGAGTATAAAGTATTTAGTCCATGGTCTCCTCCCAACAAATGATAGCTCCTCTTACCAGCACAGGGAAAGTTGACGAAGCCATGGCACCCCTCGCAAACAGTTTCCAGGACCTCATTATCTCTAAAAGGTCCAACTTTCCACTGTAAGTGTGTGCTAAAGATCAGCAGATAATTTGGCAGAATAGCCTAGTCCTTTGCTATGACCTGTTAATCCTCCTTGCTTAGAGTTTAGCTGTCACTTGGTCACTTTGCCTAAAACAAAGCCAGGCAGCTTGTTTGTACTCCCTCATGAGGACAGGAATTCTGGCTTGCACTACTTTGAATACCTGCTACTGCATCTAACACTGTGCCTTGGATATGTCTCCAGATTTTTATTTATTTTATTGCTTTGACTGGTGACTTAGGTTTAATTGCTGCTACACTGTCCATGAGAACAATGTGATCCCTCCTCCGACTCTGAGGGTGTGAATGTCCATGACTGGGTAACATGTGCCCTCATAGTGTTTAAAGAATGAAGTTCTGTAAGGCTGCATGGCCATCTGACATGAATTCCTGCACTGGGTGGGAAGTCAGTCAAGGTGATCTGTTTCCACTGGTAATTTCTGTTATGTGAACAAAGCAGGATACAAGGCTGTATATAAGGTGTATTCTCATATATGAAAATACCAAAAAACACCCAATACCACTGCCATGGAGTCGACAGCAACTTATAGAACAGAACAGAACATCTCCATAGGTTTCCAAGGCTGTAAATCTTTGCAGAAGCAGACTGCCACATCTTTCTCCCATGGAGTGGCTAGTGGGTTTGAACTGCTGACCTTTGGGTTAGCAGCCAAGTGCTTTAACTACTGTGTCACCAGGGCTCCAGTACGTTAAAATAAGGTATACAAAATAACTAGAAAGAAATGTTCCAAAATGTTAGCAGTAATTCCTTCTGGATAGTGAGATTATGGGTGATATATACTGTACTTGCCTTAGACCTAGGCAAGAGGTATTTTAGGGGGCTTCACATATCACAATTACACACAGATTTATAAAGAACACATAGGCATCTCTATCACTCAAGATCTGGCACTCAGAGAAGGCCCAGCACATCCCATGACACTTAACATCCATTGTTGTGACCACACTGCTTAGTCCCCAAAGAAACGCTTCTCCATATCTCTTGTTCTATATCTTGGAAAGAAAAAGTGACTGGATTTGAAAGCTGAGATGTATCATGGTTATGACTCTGCCGAGGTTGCTTTGGAATGCTTGGAGGATGTGAGAGGAGAAAAGTGCTGGGTTAAGAGAACAGTCAAACTTGTCAAATTTTTCCTCTAAGATAACGTGAATGCAATAGGCTCTTTCATGACGAAGTATCATTTTTTAATAATGCCAAGAGCCCTTTTTCTTGCTTCTTTTCTCCTTCTAATTCCTGGCTCACATGGTATTCAATTAACATAATATTCACAAAAGTTGCAAATGATGGCTTAGAAATGTTCTGCAATATTAACATTTCGTATTATTCTTAAATTTGTATATATGTATCAAGCATGTATCATGGTACCCATTCTTAATATTGGCAACTAGATGGACATAGAATACTTTATTTGTAAATAGTTTTGTCTTTATAAAAGTAATAAGTAAGATTTAATAAAAAATTTAATATATATAGAATAAATTTTGGTATCTATTAATTATAATTGGTATTTTACCTTTTAATATATTTTATTAAATAATATAATATTTTAAAAGAAAACTTTTTAAAAAACAATATATAAAAATAATTGTAATTCTTACTTTTAATTTAATATGTTACAAAAATGTGTTTGTTTTGTATACTTTAAACTGGAGACCTGGTGGTGTACTGGTTAAGAGCTTGGCTGCTAATCAAAAGGTTGGCAGTTTGAATCCACCAGCCGCTCTTTGGAAACTCTATGGGGCAGTTCTACTCTGTCCCATAGGGTCACTATGAGTCAGAATTAACTCAATGGCAATGTTTGGTTTTTATTTATACTGTAAATACAATTAGTTTTTTTAAGCCTTCAGATTACTTTGAGATGAAAACTAATTATATAAAAATATTGATTATAACAACAAAATTAATGATTTTGCTGAAACAAAGGCAAGAAAAATTAATTTTATGGAACAAATACATAATTTATAAGTTACGTATATATTACTCATTCAACTATCACCAACCCATCAAGAGAAGATCCAAACATATGTGGTAATAATTGAATTTAGTAGACTGGTATTTTGCTGACTTTCAGACCCTTAAAACCACAGCTTTCTCAAAACGACAGTGCGATACCACTGCACGCTTATTAGAATGTCTAAAATCCAAAACACTGACAACACCAAATGCTGGTAAGGATGTGGAGCAAAAGGAATTCTCATTCATTGCTGATGAGAGTGCAAAACGGTACAGCGCTTTGGAAGACAGTCTGGCAGCTTCTTACTTACTATCTGATCCAGCAATCACACTTCTAAATGAGATGAAAGCATATGTCCACATAAAATGCTGCACACAAATGTTTATAGCAGCTCTGTTCATATTTGCCAAAACTCAGATGTCTTTCAGTAGATGAATGAATAAGCAAACTGTGGTACATCCACACAATGGAGTATTATTCATTAATAAAAAGATATGAGTTGTCAAGCTGTGAAAAGATGTGGAGAAAACTTAAATGTATATTGATAAGTGAAAGAAGCCAATTCCAACTACCTGACACTCAGGAGAAGTCAAAACTATAGACAAAGTAAAAGATCAGTGGTTGCAGGAGGGAGTGGAGAGGAACAAATAGTTGGAGCACAGAGCATTTTTAGAACAGTGACATTATTCTGTAAAATACTGTAATGGGGAAGCTCCACAGACACATCCAAACTCCCTGAGGAACCGAATTGCTGGGCCAAGGCTGTGGGGACCATGGTCTCGGGTAACATCTAGCTCAATTGGTATAACATAGTTTATAAAGAAAATGTTCTACATTCTACCTTGGTGAGTAGTGTCTGGAGTCTTAAAAGCCTGTGAGTGCCTTCTAAGATACTCCACTTGTCTTACCCCTTTGGGAGCAAGGGAGAATGGAGAAAACAAGATACAAGGGAAAGATTGGTCCAAAGGACTAATGGACCACAACTACCACGGCCTCCACCAGACTGAGTTTGGTACAACTAGATGGTGCCCAGCTACCACCACTGACTGCTCTGACAAGGATCACAACAGAGGGTCCTGGACAGAGCTGGAGAAAAATGTACAACAAAATTCTAACTCACAAAAAAAGACCAGACTTACTGGCCTGACAAAGACTGGAGAAACCCCAAGAGTATGGCCCCCAAACACCCTTTTAGCTCAGTAATGAAGTCACTCCCGAGGTTCACCCTTCAGCCAAAGATTAGACAGGTCCATAAAACAAAACGAGAGTAATGGGGCACAACAGCCCAGGGACAAGGACTAGAAGGCAGTAGGGGACAGGAAAGCTGGTAATAGGGAACCAAGGTCAAGAAGGGAAGGTGTTGACGTGTCATGGGGTTGTTAACCAATGTCATAAAACAATATGTGTACTATTTAATGAGAAACTATTTGTTCTGTAAACCTTGATTTGAAGTACAATAAAAAAAAATCTAAAAATACTGTAATGGTGGGCACGTGACATTAAGCATTTGTCAAAACCCATAAAACTGTACAACACAAAGAGTGAATCCTAATGCAAATTATGGACTTTAGTTAATAAAATGTACCAATATTGGTTCATCAGTTACAACAAATGTACCGTAGGAATGCAAGAAGTTAATAATAGGAGAAACAGTGTGTGCGTGCGAGGGTGGCATATGGGAATTCTTTATAGTTTTCATATAATTTTTCTGAAAATCTAAAACTGCTCTAAAAAATAGTCTATTTAAAAAAAACATAGCTTTACACATATCCTTTGGTTTTGTCACAAGGGTATGTCAAGGTAAAAGGATAGAACATTTTTTATTGTTTTAAATTTTAAAACATTTTTAATTTTTTAATGTTATAACACAACATTAGCCAGTTTAGCATTTTTCATGTGTATAATTCATTGACATCAATTACATTAACCATGTTATGCAACCATTACCAATAAGAGGATAGAACATTTTATTTAGCAATTTGTTTGTTTCAGTGATAACTTTTAAAATATTTTGCTATATGGTACGTGGGCTTCCATTTATCCTCTTCCCCAGGCCTTTTACACATACACTATTTTTTTGCACTTTCCACATTTTCCCCATACACATATATTGCTTCTATGATTAGAAGAAAATAAAATATAAAAATGATTTTGCTTTACAATTTAGTTTTCAATGAGAACTAAAATCCCATCTGAAGTGCCAGCTTCAACAATCCTCTTGGGTCTGTTTGTTCATGGGGTGTCCATCCAATCTCCCACGCCAGATAAAATACAGAGTAAAGCCAAGATGGACTGTCCCCAAATGGGAGTGTCCTAACCTCGTGACAGAACAGGAAGAAGGCCACTTGGAGGAAGTGACTGATTCACCCTGAAACCGTGGTTTCACCAAAACAGAGACTGCCCAGCAGCTCCAAGCCAGAATTGTAAAGTGCTTTGGGAGCCAGTTCCACAGGGAGAGGACCAGTTATGTCCCCAGATAGACATGGTGAGAAAGCATATCAGAAAGATGTAGGGCTCAGGGAAATTGAGCCTCATGAATAATACCTCTTGTAGTGCATTTCCTTTGCCTGTTTCCTCTGCCCCAACGCTCAGATATGCTTAAGGTAAAAAGTGCTTGAACTTGATGGACAGCTGAGAGCACCGATTGTCTCAAGAGCTGAGATTCTTTGACAATGATAAGGTGCAAACACTGTCAAATGGCGCTCTTTGCATTGCACTGCAATCTCCAGTCATAAAGCCTACCAGGACCGGCAGGGGCATAGTTCCCAGCTATCCCTCAAAACACCAGGCTCCAGCTGTCTGAGGGCTCCCTGGACTACATAATGATGGAGGACAAAGCAGCCCAGGCTTGGGATATGTTTGCTCCGGGGAATCTCTGGTGATGTTACTGAGAGGGAAAAGCAGTCAGTGAAGGAATGCTGAGTGGACCTTGTGAAGTTGTGAAGGCTGCTGGGCAGGGTACCTGGAGATGAGGCCAGCTGGGCCTCTCTGGCTCTTTAAGCCTCTACTTGAAGTTTCACTGGGCAGGTGAGCTCACTGGTGAAGCTAGCGCTAGGCCCATGGGTTTGTATCTTCTTCTGGGACCATGTTGCTGAGAAATGTCCCCCTTGAGAGAAATTATACATTTTCTAGACTCCTGACTTCCCCCTACTCTCTGTGGGAACCCATGACACTGGTTTGTTTTGTCATCTCAGATCAAGTTGGAGATAACACAAAAAAGTTCCATGTTACAACTTACCCATGTTATACTACTCCCCATGCATTTCAGGGTCACCTGAACAGCATCTGTCAAATGTGATAGAGAGCATTAACTATTTGCACCATCCAGGGACTCCTGCATCACCTATTACAAGTCAATGAACTGGAGCCAGATATTGCTGGTAACCTTTTAGAAGTCCTAAACTTGGCTCCTCTTCTCCATAGCACCTAGTTCACTGCCCAGTGGTTGACTCAATAGACAAGAATGATTTTTAATTTGCAAATAAATCATTCATTCAGGAAACATTTTGTAAGCACTGGGGCTACAAAAGCAACTAAAACATTTTTTCCCTTGAGATGCTCATAGTGTAGTGAGTGAGAACATGTTAACAATTACATAGCCATATGATTGGAGCTGTAATATAAAAATGTATCCAGTACTATGGGAATAGAGTGAAGTAAACAAATAACTGGAGTGGAGTGAGAAGAGGACATGGAAGATTTCAGAGTCTTGAAGGCCAAGTGGCCCAAAGCAGAGATTGGGAGGGAAACCTGGGCAGAAGGTATGAACAAACACAGCATATTCTGGAAATGAAAAAACAGTAGTTCTATTTCTCTATGGCTGAGGCATGGCAGAAAGGAAAATGGAGGGCATTTAAGGAAAGGATGGCTTTTGTGGGAAGGAGGAGAGACAGAAGTGCTTAAGTTTTGGTTAGAAGATGGCGAGAAAACCAATTTATCAGGAGAAGATGGTTTGGGGAGCAAAGTAGAGAGAGAGAAGATGTTAGAAGGGCAGATGGAAGACACCGTAGCACATGACTATTGCAAAAAGAGCCCAAAATGCAAACTGTCCTGAGCCACAGGTTTGTTGTTTATGCTAATGCTTCCAAAATTTACCACGCACACAGATTCACCTGAGTTCTTGTTAAAATGCAGATTCTTATTCAGGAGGCCTGGGGAGGGCCTGAGATTCTGCATTTCTAACAAGCTTGCAGGAGATGCTAGTCCACAGATCACTCATCTGAATAGGAAGAGTTTAGAATCTGTCATGGTTTTGCCCAAATCATTTATATGATTTTAAAGGTAGGCTCTAGTACTATTCTTCAAACAGTATCCCATATACTAATATTTTCAAATAATCTATTTTTAAAGCCCCATATAGGACATTCCATAAACATTTTATTGCATTTAAACCTTAGAATTAGAGAAAGAGAATAACCAGTCTCCATCTCTTTCTCTTCTTTCAGAATGCATATGCTTCAGGGATTACATTTACTCCTCTGTCAAATGTAGCATCTCTTCCCAAAAGAACATTTTATAACTTAGTTCTCATTCTATGGAACTTTTATGCCTATACCATGTAAGTCCCTTTAAGAAAGAAGTTCTATAACTAAGCAGATATAAACTACTTGAATTCTGTAACTAGATTTTAGAGAATTCTATAACTCCCTTAGTATCTAGCATAAGACTCTGTACACAGTGGATGTTCATATCTATTGAATAAACTTACATATGCTCAAAGTTGTTTCAAAAGAATTTTATGACTACATGGAAATGGATTTTACATATAATCTTTTTTCCTCATGCACATGTAAATTTTGCATTTCAAAATACTAGGCTGCTTTCACTTCCAATGGGAGTTTTGCACACAGTCTATAAATCTTGCTATTAAGACATTTTCCTTCATTATCCTAAATTTATCTTAATTTCAATCCAATTAAAAACTGTTTACTGGAGTTTTCCCCCCATATAATTGAGCACAGTATAGTTGATTTTTTCACTGTAAACATACATCTGTGAATAATTCCTAAATGCCACAGTATATAGGAGATCCTGCAGCATAATGGAAGTAATTTATTTCCAAATTGCTCCCATTTCTCTTATGACTTGCTTGCAAAGCTTTATTGAAATCAAGTCCAGCAGGTATGACAAGAGGCTGACCTATTTCCTAAGCTTTATGCATGCTGTCCATGCAGAAAACTCCTAAGGCTTGTGCATAGCCCATAAATCTATACATCCCCAAAGCTATGTCCATAGTTATGTCTCAAGATAGGGCTATTATGACAAATACCAAAAAACCCAAAACCAAACCCGTTACTGTCAAGTCGATTTTGAGTCATAGCAACCCTGTAGGACAGAGTGGAACTGCCCCATAGGGTTTCCAAGGCTGTAAATCTTTACTGAAGCAGACTGTCATAGCTCTCTCCTGAGGAGTGGCTGGTGGGTTCGAACTGCCAACTTTTTGGTTAGCAGCCGAGCACTTAACCACTGTGCCACCAGGGCTCCTTTGGTGAAGAGTAGTGGCATAGTATTTAAAAGCATGGAATCCAAAGTGAGACTGCCAAGGTTCAGATTCCATCTCTGCCACTCACTGCGTGGGTGAGGTGAGCAAGTTATTTAACCTCTCTCAGTCTGCAAAGGAAAATAATAACAATATCTGCTTTATAGCATTACTGTGATGATTAAATAAATTGATGCATATAAAGTACTTAAAACATGATAAATGACTATAAACCAAAAACCAGATCCCTTGCCGTCAAATCGATTCTGACTCATAGTGACCCTATAAGTATTATTATATTTAGTATTATTATAATCAGTATTATTATCATCAGTATTGTGGTCATTTTTAATTCTTACCAACTCAATAGCAGCCAATTTCCAGGCAACAGATAGAGCTGTCACACAGACAATAAAAATCAAACATCAGCATCTCTCAAATAATTACAGCAACTATATCATGGTCTGGTTATTCTGGTCATGTTAGTGGTCAAATGTCACTGATTAGCAGAATCAAATCAATGTTTCAGCAAATAACTTTTTAATTGTCCTTAAACCAGCCATAAGAGCCTGGCCTTATTATGTTACCCTGTGTGTCTAACAGACTTGCATTTTCTATCTGGTAATTTGAGCAATGTGTCAATTTGATCAGATTTATCAAATTGCAATGAGCATCCACTATGTGCAAGCCACTCTCTCAACATGTACGGAAGATACAAAGATGAAAATTTATTCAATGTTTATTAAATGCCTTTCTATGTGCCAAACACTGAGCTAAGTTATGGAGATATAAAAGAGAGCAAGATACAGTCATTGTCCTTGGGGAGAGCCTAGTCTAGAAGGAAGAAAGAGAAATGAATCACATTTATAATAAAATATGAGTGCTGTGCTAAGGAGATACTATGGGAGAGAAAGCAAGAAGGAAGTCAATGAAAGTGTCGCAGTGGAAGTGACATTTAAGTTGATATTGGAAGCGTGGAGTAGGAATTAGCCAGGTAGAGAAGAAATAGGGAGAGTAGTAGGGAACAGCATAGGCAAAGGCTCAGAGTCAAGCAGCAACAGAATCCATCTGAGAAACTAGTAGGAGTTCAGTTTGTCTCGAGTGTACAGTGTAGTGCAAGAAGGAGTAGAAGGGACATATGCTGACAGAACCCTGTGAGCAATGGTAAGGAGCTCGAGTTTTATCCCAAGAGAATGGTAAGATACTAAAAGGTTTTAAGCAGGGGAATGAGATAATCAGATAGCTAGGCATTTTAGAAAGATCACTCTGCTGGACAGCAAAGAGCGAACGGGCAAATGGGGAAGGCTGGGAGCAAGACTTGAGTCAGGAAAACCAGTTGGACTGTTGTGATGGCAAAAGCAAGACCCGAAGGTGGCCTGGACTCAGGTAGGGCAGTGGAAATATAAAGAAGTGAATGGTTTTAAGAGATATTGAGGAGGGAGGGTCAATAAGTTAGTGATTGGTGGGATGTGGTGGGTAGGGGAACGGAAGAATCAAAGATGACTTTGAGACAAAATAGAGGACACAAGGTACAGAACGGTACCTCCTGGTCCCTGCTGGGTGGAATAGGAGGTAGGACAGAATATGATCACTGACATAATAAAGATGCAAAACTGCAGGAGAGGCATGAGCAAACAATTCCTTAGGGACAAGGGGCTCGGAAAGATATTCAAGGATAGGAGTC
This sequence comes from Trichechus manatus latirostris, assembly GCF_000243295.1. NCBI lineage: Eukaryota > Metazoa > Chordata > Mammalia > Sirenia > Trichechidae > Trichechus > Trichechus manatus. Next base: position 3,826,006 of record NW_004444092.1, read on the forward strand.
AATGGAGTTGGATTAAGATTAGCAGGGATTGTTAGCGTGGGTCACTATGAGTCAGAATCAACTTGATGGCAGTGAGTTTTTTTGTTTTGTTTTGTTTTCTGGTTTTGGTTAGTTTGGAAAAGCTGGAAAGATACTTCCGCTCTTCAGTGATGCCAGTCCTGTAACTTGGAAATTTTTCAGGGGCCATCATCCTCAAGAAGACAACACTTTCAGGGAAGGCACTGCCAGTTGAGAGCCCAGAGTCACCTCGATATCTCTTCATCAGGACCTGGAATACCTGCCGGAAAACGTCTACAGCTCAGTGTAACGTTTTTACAGATATCTGAGGTCATGTCGAGGCCTTTGTGGGTTTGGGAATTGCTGCTCTGAAGGTATACTTAGAGAAGGCCTCGCCAAAGTTGTCAGAAACAAATCACTCTCCCTACCCCTACAAAAACCAAACTTTGATATAATTTTTCAAGGCTTTGCATACCAGGTTCTGTCCTGGAGTGGATTTTGATGTAACAGCAAGCCTCAAAGAAATAAGCATTACTATCAGCCCGGAATCTGAGCACTGACCTTTCCTACTTTAGCCCTGCTAACCTTAGCTCTGCAATCAAAACTTTCAGCAGCAGTGCAAGGGCTCAGAGAGGAGTTATTCAGCCTTTTAAATTGCCAGCACAGCACATGTGGGATACATCTTTAACCACAAAATATGTTTTCTTTAAGGCCTTTCCTCAATTGTGAAAACTTAAATTTAATAAGGACTGAGTAAGCCTATAAATCAAACACAATAAAATATTAAATTATGCACCTTACTCCAAGTGGGGTACATATATTTTATCATCGAAAAGTATGGGCCTGGGCATTCTGGAAATTCTGATTTCTTGGGCAGTCTGCATTAGTTTTCAATTTACAGAACATGATGTTAGTGATTATATTAACTTAATCTAATATTATTTCCCATATTTAAAGGCAGAATGAGAACCTTGTGTTTGGATTGTTGTTGGCTTTAAAAATATAAATGTGAGTGTATGTGTGTGTGCATGCACTCACATGAGTACATAAAGAAATAAGGACCTGGCTGGCTATCCATATAATAGGCCAAGTTATTAGTACAGCTGCACATTCTGTGTCTCAGGGGATTAGAAGCTCAGCCTGAAATCTCATTTAATTACAGAGCATTGACTACCATGGACTTCTTGCATCTGGACCCAGGAATAATACAGAGCAATTTCTCTGAATGGTTTGTAGTGTTCAGGATAGAAACACATGTAGTTCAATTTTTAACATTTGGTTAAGAAAAAAAGCAGAAGTTCACAGATGGTTAGCTCAGCCTATTAAATAATTTTACTAAAGTTCCTTGGCTCTGTTCTTCTTTGGGGGCTTAAAAAATGTCATTCTGTTCCCTTTTGGATGTGGAGGTGAAAGGGCACAAAATTACTTCGTTCTTCTGTGAATGAACGTAACAATGATACCTACCTCACAGGGTTATGATGAGGTTGAAACCAGTTGATATAAATGAAAGGACATACAATATCAAATGCTAATCTAATGTTAGTTAAACATTACATTGATTGTTACTCATTCATTCAAAAAATATCTTTGAGGGGAGTTCCGGCAAAATGGCACTCTAGGCAGAAGCACCACGCCGTCCCTCCACAGCAAAGATCCGAAAAACTAAGCCGAACAGAGAATACAACAATCCTGAAACCCTAAAACATCAAATGAAGAGATAAAGAACTCAGCCAAGCACCAAATGGAGTG
>NW_004444092.1:3836138-3870158 GCF_000243295.1 Trichechus manatus latirostris
TGAGAATAACAGCACAATTGGAAGAGTGTAGTCAATGTCACTGAACTGTGCATGTAGAAATTTTTGAAATGGTGTATCTTTGGCTATGTGTGTTTGCACCAAAAATAAGGTTGAGAAGTTAGAGGGTTGATATGTCGTGGGGTTGTTAAACAATGTCATAAAACAACATGTGTACTACTGTTTCCTGAGAAACTATTTGTTCTGTAAGCCTTCACCTGAAGTACAATAAAAAAAAAAAAGAAAAAAAAATATTTTTGAGTACCTACTTGGTGCCAAGCACTATTCTACACATGGGAATAGAGTGGTAAATAAGAAAGATATGATTTCTGCTCAATGCAGATTTCTTTCCAGTGAGGGAGACACATGAACAAATAAAGATAATTTCAGAGAGCGATACTGCTGTCAAGAATATGAAGCAGGATAAAGTGATAGATAGTGGCTGAGGGATTTCTTTGAAAAGTCCCTCTAAGAAGATAGTATTTGTGCTGTAGACTGAATGAATGGAATGACAAGAAGAAGCCAACCATAGGAAGACCCAGGAAAAGAACATTCCAGAAACAGAGAGAAAAGCAAATACCTTGGCCCTGAGTTGAGCCTGTCTGAAGAACAAAGAGGACTACACTGGCTGAAGGGTAGTGAGAAGGGAGAGTGCAACAAGTTAATCTGGAAGGAAAGACAGGGGCCCAGCAGGTAGGGCAGGCCTTACAGGCCATGGCAGAGTTTAAAAAAGAAAATACCTCTAGCTGAGTGTAGAAAATGGATGAGGGGTGAGGTGGAGAGTGACTAGAGTAGTAACGAAGACACTGATTAAGAGGCTGTTAAATAGCTGAGGTGAGAAAAATAGTGACTTACACTAGGGTGGTAGCATGAAGACAGAGAAAAACAGGCATCCAAGTGGAGGTGTCAAGCAGGCAGCTACATATATCACCCGGAGTTCAGGGGAGAGATTGGGAATAGAGTTGTGAATGTGGGAGTCACCAGGATACAAAAGGTTTGTAAAGCCTTGGGGCTGAATTAAATCCCATAGGGCGATTTTAGGGGAAGAAAAGAGGGCCAGGACTGAGCTTTGGAATATGCCAAATTTAGAGGAAAGCAGAGTAGGAAAAGCCAGCAAAGGAGCAGCCAGTTCAGGTACAGGGAAACCCAGGAAAGTGTTGTGTCTTGGTAGCCAAGAGAAAAAAATGTTATGAGAAAGAAGGAGTAGTCAATGAGTCAAGTGTGGTCAGAATAAAGAGGAATATGATGACCATTGGATTTGGCAACGTGGAAAACATTGATAATCTGATGACAGCCACTTCAGTGGAGAGGAAAGGACTAAAGCCTGAACAGAGTGGGATGAAGAAAGATTTGTACCTGAGGAATGAAGAGAACAACTGTAGACAACTCTTCTGCAAAGATTTATTATAAAAGACAAAAGAAATGAGACATGTATCAAAAACTATTTCTTTTATTAACTAATACTTGTTACTACCATTTTCTGCACACCCACTATGTGCCAGGCACTATATACATTATCTCATTGACATTTTAATCCTTAAAATCCTACCAGTTGTTGTTGTTAGGTGCCATCGAGTTGGTTCTAACTCATAGCAACCTTATGTACAACAGAACAAAACACTGCCCGGCCCTGTGCCATCCTCACAACTGTGGCTATGTTTAAGCCTGTCAGAGTGATAGTATAATTTACTATTTACATACAAGTCAACTAAGGCAAAGAGAAGTTAGGTGACTTGCCCAAGATTATGCAGCTGGGTACCTGGAAAATGTAAGATTACAGTGAAGATTGCCGTCCCTTCACATTCTAGATCTTTGATTTTCATTTGTTTTTTAGCACTGCTTATAAACTCTTTAAGGAGCTCTGGTGGCACAGTGGTTAAGTGCTCAGCTGCTAACTGGAAGGTCAGCAGTTCAAACCTACTAGCCACTCCCCGTGAGTAAGATGTGGCAATCTGCTTCCATAAAGTTTTACAGCCTTGGAAACCTTATGGGATGATTCTACTCTGTCCTATAGGGTTGTTATGAGTTGGAATCGACTCACAATTAACAGGTTATAAACTCTTTAGATGTTCCTAATCAGATGTCTCCCCTTATCAAATAATAATTTCAAAACTTCATCAGTCTTCTCAGGTAGCATACCCAAAATCTTCTATTTTGCTCTCAAGAGATGACCTCACCTCCTACTTCACTGTCTCCTACTTCCTGTGAGATTTTCTTCAGCCTTCCCCTCTCTCAAACCTATAAATTAACTAAATCTACCTTTTTCTCCTTTTCTTAACAGTGGAAGATCTTCTCCTCCGAGGCTAACCCTCAAACCTATGCTTTGAATCCCATTATTTCCCAGATCTGCAGAGACCCAGCTCCATCAATTACCTTCTCTCCATCCTACATCTTAACCTCTCCCTATCTCCTGGCTTGTTCCAATTATCTCACTTGAGCCTACATCCCTCTCTCCAAAGCTACATGGTCCCCTTCTCTTCACAGTCAACTCCTAGAAAGTAAAGTTTACAATAACTTTCTACTCTTCACCTCTAAGTCTTCTAACTAATCCACTGCAAGTACTCTTACTAGTTACCAGTGACCTTCTTGATGCTAATTTGAGGATGAGTTTCTGTCCCTAGCTTACTTGATCTCTGTGGACCTCGTCCTCCTTCTTGAAACACTCTCCTCCACTGAATTCCATAACATTACTCTCTCCTGGTTTTGCTACTACATCCCTTCCCATTCTTCAACACTGTCAGTGATAGGATAATATCTATATGCCTACAAGAAAGACCAGTTAATATGACTATTATGCAAATTTACACACCAACCACAAATACCAAAGATGAGGAAATTAAAGATTTTTACCAACTTCTGCAGTCTACAATTGATCGAACATGCAATCAAGATGCATTGATAATTACTGGTGATTGGAATGTGAAAGTTGGAAACAAAGAAGGATCTGTAGCTGGAAAATATGGCCTTGGTGATAGAAACGATGCCAGAGATCACATGATAGAATTTTGCAATAATGAATGACTTATTCATTGCAAGTACCTTTTTTCAACAACATAAATGGCAACTATACATGTGGATCTCACCAGATGGAAAACGCAGGAATCAAATCAACTATATTTGTGCAATGAGACAATGGAAAAGCTCAACATCATGTGCAAGGCTAGGGGCCGACTGTGGAATAGACTATCAATTGCTCACATCCAAGTTCAAGTTGAAGCTGAAGAAAATTAAAACAAGTACATGAGAGCCAAAATACAACTTTGAGTGTGTATCCCACCTGAATTTGGAGACTATCTCAAGAACAGATTTGATACATTGAACACTAACTACTGAAGACCAGAGAAGTTGTGGGAAGACATCAGGGACATCCTACATGAAGAAAGCAAAAGGTCATTAAAAAGACAGGAAAGAAAGAAAGACCAAAATGGATGTCACAGAAGAGACTCTAAAACTTGCTCTTGAATGTAGAGTAGCTAAAACGAACAGAAGAAATGATGATCTAAAAGAGCTGAACAGAAGATTTCAAGGGCAGCTCAAGAAGACAAAGTAAAATATTATAATGAAATGTGCAAAGACCTGGAGTCAGAAAACCAAAAGGGAAGAACACACTTGGCATTTCTCAAGCTGAAATAACTGAAGAAAACATTCAAGCCTTGAGTTGTAATTTTGAAGGATTCCATGAGCAAAATAATAATATCACAGGCAAGTAAAATTTTGCTGAAGATTATTCAAAAGTGGTTACAGCAGTACATCAACAGGGAACTGCAGGAAATTCAAGCCAGATTCAGAAGAGGACGTGGAACCAGGTATATCATTGTTGATGTCAGACGGATCCTGGCTGGAAGCAGAGAATACCAGAAATATGTTTACCTGTGTTTTAGTGACTATGCAAAGGCACTTGACTGTGTGGATCATAACAAATTATAGATAACACTTCCAAGAATGGGAATTCCAGAACACTTCATTGTGCTCATGAGAAACATGTACATAGACCAAGAGGCAGTCATTCAAATAGAACAAGGGGGTACTTCATGGTTTAAAGTCAGGAAAGCTGCGTGTCAGCGTTGTATCCTTTCATCATACTTATTCAATCTGTATGCTGAGCAAATAATCCCAGAAGCTGGACTATATGAAGAAGAATGGGGCATCAGGATTGGAGGAAGACTCATTAACAACCTGCGTTATGCAGATGACAAAACTTTGCTTGCTGAAAGTGAGGAGGACTTGAAGCACTTACTGATGACTATCAAAGACCACAGCCTTCAGTAGGAATTACACCTCAGTATAAAGAAAACAAAAATCCTCGCAACTGGCCCAATAAACAACATCATGATAAACGGAGAAAAGATTGATGTCAGGGATTTCATTTTACTTGGATGCACAATCAACACCCATGGAAGCAGCAGTCAAGAAATCAAATGACACATTGCATTTGGCAAATCTGTTGCAAAAGACCTCTTTAAAGTGTTAAAAAGCAAAGATGTCGTCTTGAAGACTAAGGGGCGCCTGTTTTCAATCGCTTTATATGCATGCGAAAGCTGGACGATAAATAAGGAAGACGGAAGAATTGATGCTTTTGAATTATGGTTTTGGCAAGGAATATTGAATATACCATGGACTGCCAAAAGAACGAACAAATCTGTCTTGGAAGAAGTACAGCCAGAATGCTCCTTAGAAGCAAGGATGGCAAGACTACGTTTCACATACTTTGGACATGTTATCAGGAAAGATCAGTCCCTGGAGTAGGGCATCTTTCTTGGTAAAGCAGAGGGTCAGCAAAAAAAAAAAGAGCAAGACCCTCAAGAAGATGAATTGACACAATGGCTGCAACAATGGGCTCAATCTTAACAACAATTATGAGAATGGCACAGAACCTGTTGTAGATAGGGTCGCTATGAGTGGGAACTGACTTGTCTGCACTTAACAATAGTCAGCATTATCCGGTTCTTGATTTTAATTGAAATGGACTCTGTGTTTCAACATTTAAGTGATTTTGGTAAATACTCTTTAAATAATTTTTAAAATAGTTTTCTTCTATTGCTATCTTAGACTTTTTAAAAATTAAGAATGACTGTTTAATGTTATCAAATTTCTTTTTATATATGATAATATAGTCCTTCTCCCTTAATTTGATGATGTAACAATTAACTCATTGCATTAACAAGTAGTTCAATTCATTACACCAACAAAGTAAACGTACGTTTTGATGCATTACTGGATCCTATCTCCTATTTTTTTTGTATTTTTCCTTCTGTACCTAAACTCAATTATTTTCTAGTTTTCTTTATTCCTTTGGGATATTAAATTATAGGTGTCTCTGTAAAATATTTGGGGAGCTTTCCATCTTGTCAGTAGGCTATAATAGTGGCTGTCAAACCTAGTTTGCATATGAGAATCACCTGGCAAGCTTTTGGAAAATATTAATGCTCATGTCCCACTCCTACAGATTCTGATTCTACTCTTCTGGGACTCACCAAAAAACAGTATTTTTTCTTCATTTAATTTTTTTTTAAAAAGCCCCACAGGTGACTTTAATGAGTGTCTAGGATTGAGAAACACTGGTCTAGAATCATTTAAATAACATTGGAAAATTAAGTACAATTTACCCATTATCTTGTTAATGGACGCTATTTAGTCACCTTCCCAATTCCTTCTGTGGTAATTGTTGCATTAAAGTTTTCCCTTTCTTCTTGAATTAATTTTAATGAACTTATATTCTGCTATTTATGAGGTTAAGGAAATTCCCTTCTAATCCTACTTTGCTGAATTTTTATCATGAATGAATGTTCAATTTTGTCAGATGCTTTTTCTGCATCTATTGAGGCGATGTAGTTTTTCTTCTTTAGTCTGTTAAATAGTTAATTTCATTGACTGATTTTGAAAGCCTCCTATTCCTAAGATACACTGCACTTGATTGTGATTTATTATCCTTTGTATATATTGCTGGATTCAGTTTGTTGATATTTCGTTGAGGAGAAAAAAATCAGGAAACCTGTTTTCCCTCCACAAAAGCATTAGTCTTCCATTATTCCACCCCTTACTCCCATAAGAAGAGCTCTTTGGAATATGTTTTCTTTTCTATTCTCTTCCCCCACCTCCAATGAGACTTTTGTCATGCTTTTATTTGCCTCCCTTTCTTCCTGTTACACTCCTAGCTTCACGGAAATTTAGCACTTTGTTTAGTTCCAAGCTAGTATTCTTTCTTTTTTTTTTTTTTTTTTTTTTGCAATACATGTCTTTTATTCCAGAATCATTGTCCTAGCACTTACATTACATACTCTCAGACTATGATTATGCATTTAGATAGGTCATTGGATAGATACTGCATACTCCTTTGCTCCTCGCTAGTCCCTTTTCCTTCATCTTTTCTTGAGTTCTCTCTCCATTCTGATTAATTTGATTTTGGTTAAAGTTCCATCTCCAGATATTTCCCTCAGACTTGATAGGAAAATAACATATTCAGGAATTCTTTTTGTATCTGCAAAGAACTTTTTACACTCCAACAGATGAATCCTAGAACTCTATTGAGCAAAAGAAGGCAGACACAAATGAGTACCTGCTGGATGATTTCATCTACAGAAGTTCAAGAACAAAGAAAACTTACATGTGTGATAAGGGTTTGAATAGAGGTTACTTTTGGGAGAGGAATGAGAGAGCCTACTGGGGTGCTGGAAATATCTGTTTCTTGTTCTATGTGATGGCTACATGTGTTTATAAACCAAAAACAAACAAACAAACAAACCCACTGCCGTTGAGTCGATTCTGACTCATAGAGACCCTATAGGACAGAGTAGAACTACCCCATAGGGTCTCCAAGGCTGTAAATCATTATGAAAGAAGACTGCTACATCTTTCTCCTGTGGAGCAGCTGGTGAGTTCAAGCCATACCTACATTGTTTCCAGTTTTTGCTATCGTGAACAGTGCTGCAGTGAACATGGGTGTGCATATAACTATTTGTATCACGGCTCTTATTTCTCTAGGATATATTCCAAGGAGTAGGATTGCTGGATCATATGGTACTTCTATTTCCAGCCTTTTAAGGAAGTGTCAAATCGATTTCCAAAATGGTTATACCATTTTACATTCCCACCGATAGTGTGTAAGTGTTCCAGTCTCTCCACAACCTCTCCAACATTTATTATTTTGTGTTTTTTGGATTAACGCTAGCCTTGTTGGGGTGAGATGGTATCTTATTGTAGTTTCGATTTGCATTTCTCCAACGGCTAATGATCGTGAGCATTTCCTCATGTGTCTTTTAGCCGCCTGAGTGTCTTCTTTGGTGAAGTGCATGGTCATATCCTTTGCCCATTTTTTAGTTGGGTTATTTGTCTTTTTGTTGTTGAGGTTTTGCAGTATGTTGTAGATTTTACAGATTAAACGCTGAATGGATTTGCCATAGCCAAAAATCTTTTCCTAGTCTGTTAGGTTGACTTTTTACTCTTTTGGTGAAGTCTTTGGAGGAACGTAAGTGTTTGATAATCAACATCATGATAAATGGAGAAAAGATTGACATCAAGGATTTCATGTTACTTGGATCCACAATCAACGCCCACGGAAGCAGCAATCAAGAAATCAAATGACACATTGCATTGGGCAAATCTGCTGCAAAAGACTTCTTTAAACTATTAAAAAGCAAAGATGTCACCCTGAAGACTAAGGTGCGCCTGACCCAAGCCATGGTGTTTTCAATCACCTCATATGCATGGGACTGACTAAATTCACTCCCAGTTATTTGGTTTCTCTTCTGTTGTTTGTGCATTGTTACTTATGGTTTGTAGTCTGTTTACACCATGTGTTAGGGCCTCTAGCATTGTCCCTATTTTTTTCTATGATCTTTATCATTTTAGAGTTTATATTTAGGTCTTTGATCCATTTTGAGTTAGTTTTTGTGCATGGTGTGAGGTATGGGTCTTATTTCAGTTTTTTGCAGATGAATATCTAGCACCATTTTTTAAAGAGACTGTCTTTTCCCCAATTAACGGACTTTGCGTCTTTGTCAAATATCAGCTGCTCATAGGTGGATGAATTTACGTCTGGATTCTCAATTCTGGTCCACAGGTCTATGTATCTGTTGTTGTACCAGTACCAGGCTGTTTTGACTACTGTGGTAGTATAATAGCTTCTAAAATTGGGTAGTGTGAGGCCTCCCACTTTGTTCTTCTTCTTGAGTAATGCTTTACTTATTCGGGGCCTCTTCCCTTTCCATATGAAGTTGGTGATTTGTTTCGCCATCTCATTAAAAAATGCCAGTGGGATTTGGATCGGGATTGCATTGTATCTGCAAATGGCTTTGGGTAGAATTGACATTTTCACAATGTTGAGTCTTCCTATCCATGAGCAAGGTATGTTTTTCGACTTATGTAGGTCTCTTTTGGTTTCTTGCAGTAGTGTCTTGTAATTTTCATTGTATAGGTCTTTTACGTCTCTGGTTAGATTTATTCCTAAGTATTTTATTTTCTTGGGGGCTATTGTAAATGGTATTGATTTGGTGATTTCCTCTTCAAAATTCTCTTTGTTGGTGTAGAGGAATCCAACTGATTTTTGTATGTTTATCTTGTATCCTGATACTTTGCTGAAATCTTCTATTAGTTCCAGTATTTTTCTTGTGGATTCTTTGGGGTTTTCTGTGTATTAAGATCATTATCTGCAAATAGAGATACTTTTACTTCTTCCTTACCAGTTTGGATGCCTTTATTTCTTTTTCCAGCCTAATTGCTCTGGTTAGGACCTCCAACACAGTGTTGAATAATAGTGGTGATAAAGGGCATCCCTGTATGGTTCCCATTCTCAAGGGGAATGCTTTCAAACTCTCTCCTTTTAGGATGATGTTAACTGTTGGCTTTGTATAAATGCCCTTTATTATGTTGAGGAATTTCTCTTCTATTCCTATTTTTTTGAGAGTTTTTTTATCACAAATGGGTGTTGGACTTTGTCAAATGCCTTTTCTGCATCAATTGATAAGATCATGTGGTTCTTGTCTTTTGTTTTATTACATTGATGAATTACATTGATTGTGATGAATTACATTGATTGCTTTTCTAAGGTTGAACCATCCCTGTGTACCTGGCATAAACCCCACTTGATCATGATGAATTATGTTTTTGATATGTTGCTGAATTCTGTTGGCTAGAATTTTGTTGAGAATTTTTGCATCAATGTTCATGAGGGATATTGGTCTGTAATTTTCTTCTTTTTTTGTGGTGTCTTTACCTGGTTTTGGTATCAGGGTTATGCTGGCTTCATAGAATGAGTTTGGGAGTATTCCATCTTTTTCTATGCTCTGAAATACCTTTAGTAGTAGTGGTGTTAACTCTTCTCTGAAAGTTTGGTAGAATTCTCCAACGAAACTGTCCAGGCCAGGGCTTTTTTTGTTGGGAGTTTTTTAATTACCTTTTCAATCTCTTCTTTCGTTATGGGTTTATTAGTTGTTCTACCTCTGTTTGTGTAGTTTAGGTAAGTAGTGAGTTTCTAGAAATTTGTCCATTTCCTCTAGGTTTTCAAATTTGTTAGAGTACAATTTTTCATAATATTCTGTTATGATTCTTTTAATTTCAGTTGGGTCTGTTGTGATATCGCCCATCTCATTTCTTATTCAGGTTATTTGCTTCCTCTCCTGTTTTTCTTTTGTCAGTTTGGCCAATGGTTTATCAATTTTTTAATCCTCTAAAAAAATCAGGTTTTGGTCTTGTTAAGTCTTTTAATTGTTTTTTTATTCTCTATTTCACTTAATTCTGCTCTAATTCTTATTATTTCATTTCTGCTGGTTATTAGCATGAGTTTTAAGAAAAATTTCAGTAAGGGCAATATTCCTTTATGTCAGTCCAGATTCTCCTGTTTTTGAATAGGCTCAGCATCTGCTGTAACTTGCTTACATTTCTTCACTAAGGGACCACTTTCACTTTTTCTTTTTTGGCCTCTCTGCAAATGAAATTTGTGAAGCAATCATTGCATCTGCTGGAGCTGAGGTCCTGTTTGTATTTTCATTCATCTCCTCATTTCTGGGGTTCTGCATGCAGGCATGTGGTAAGAAGAAGCTAATAGAGTAGCAGGCCTTGGTCTGAAATCAGCATTTAGAATATCAGCCCACATAGAAACAGATCTTTTTGTAAGGTTGAATGGGGCTGATAAAATAATAGATTTTCCTGCTGTGTGGAAGCTATGGGAATGCAGCTAATGGGACTCACACAGGTCCCAGGAACCCCTCTAGCAGTGGTAGCAAGAATCTTACAAAAAAGCAAGATCTATGTAAAGAGCTATAGGTAAATTAACCCAATAAGGAAATGTGTGTGCATGTGTCTGTAAGGTCTATGTATATGCTGGGAAGCAAAATTAACCATTAACACATACATTGGTTTGATGTACCCAGCTTCTGTTGCACATTCTACCACTGTATAGCAGTCATTCTAGAAATACGCCACACGTTTCCACCATATTCCTGTGGAAAGGATAGGCTCCCAGAGACGTGGAGGTGTGTATGGTATTAAAACCAATCAATTATATTGTTAAATTATACAAATATTTCCATGCAATTATTAACAGAAATATAATTTTCTGAACAATATCACACAAATGAAACATGTCTTGAAACACACTGCAGAAGTCAAAATGTTCATTTGGAATCCCCAGTGCTTGGATGTCTCTTTGTGATATCCAGCTCAATCACCCTCTGAGAAGCCAAGCAGGCCTATTCTGCATCTGGAATGTTCCAGAGCAACTGCAGCCTCTCCCTCCAGGCCAAAGCCATCCTGTGTCTTTTGGCTCTGTCCCCCCCTATTCCTGACAGACAGAAAGAATGCAGAGGAAATGTTTCATTTGTATTCAGGAGGTAAAGGCAGTGGTAGAAGAGCTGTTAGTCTGGCACTGAGTAACTCACCAGTCAAATGAAAGTAAGTGTGTGTGTGTGCGTGTGTGTGCGCGCGCGCGCGCGCCCACGCGTGCACGTGCGCACTTGTGCGGTGACAGCTTCTCTAAGAAGAAAGAATAAGTAATTCTTGCTAAGCTGTATGTTGTTTGCCATCAAGTTGGCTCCAATTCATGGTGACCCCATGTACAACAGAATAAAATGTTGCCTGATCCTACACCATCTTCATGATGGTTGGTTTGCTGGAGTCCATTGTTGCGGACACTGTATATTTTGAGTATCTTCCAATCTAAGGGGCTCATCTTCTAGCGTTATATCAGACAATATTCTGTTGTGATTCATAGATTTTTTCATAGGCTGATTTTTGGAGGTAGATCACCAGGCCTCTCTTCCTAGTCTGTCTTAATCTAGAAGCTCTGCTGAAACCTGTCCACCCTGGGTGACCCTGCTGGTATTTGAAATGCTGGTGGCATAGCTCAACCTAAAAAAAACAAAAATCCTCACAACTGGACCAGTAAACAACATCATGTAAATGGACAAAATATTGAAGTTGTTAAGGATTTCATTTTACTTGGATCCACAATCAACGCCTATGGAAGCAGCAGTCAAGAAATCAAAAGACACATTATACTTCAAAAATCTGCTGCAAAAGACCTCGTTTAAGATGTTCAAAGACAAAGATGTCACTTTAAGGACTAAGATGCGCCATGGTATTTTCAATCGCCTCATTTGCGTGCAAAAGCTGGACCATGAATAAGGAAGACCAAAAAAGAATTGATGCCATTGAATTATGGTGATGGCAAAGAATATTGAATATACCATGGACTGCCAGAAGAAGGAATAAATCTGTCTTGGAAGAAGTACAGCCAGAATGCTGCTTAAAAGCAAAGATGGAGAGACTTCATCTCACAGTCTTTGGACATGTTATCAGGAGGGACCAGTCTCTGGAGAAGGACATCATGCTTGGTAAGGTAGAGAGTCAGCAAAAGAGAGGAAGACCCTCATCGAGATAGACTGACACGGTGGCTGCAACAATGGGCTCAAGCACAGCAATGACTGTGAGGATGGCAAAGGACCAGGCAGCATTTCCTGATATTCTATGGGGACCAGAGAAACACACATAGCCCCCTAATATGGGAAGGCCTGGAAATAAAGTAGAGTTAGTAGTTGCATTTTCCGGGTATACGGAAAGACACATTGTCTAATCCTCTCAGCTTCCCAGAATGGGCGACCCCCCTTATCAGCTCAGTAAACCAAATATCCCACATTCCATCATCATCAAAGCTTTTTCAATTCAACTTACGATGTTATTCTTTGTAAAAGTAAAGCAGTGTTAGGAGGTAGTCACAAATCCTACAAAACAAAATAACATGTGAAAGCTTGGCTTTACTGTGAAACCTTATTTGTCAGTCATTTATACTACACCTGTCTATCAGTTTGTTGTACTGTGGTGGCTCGCATGTTGCTATGATGCTGGGAACTTTGTTGTTGTTGTTGTTGTTAGGTGTTGTCAAGTCAATTCTGACTCATAGCGACCCTATAGGACACAGTGCATATGCCCTGTAGGGTTTCCAAGGCTGTAAATCTTTATAGAAGCAGACTGCAACATCTCTCTACTGCAGAGCAGCTGGTGGGTTTGAACCGCTGACCTCTGGGTTGGCAGCTGAGCGCTTTACCCACTGCGCCACCTCATTCTACCATAACCAAACTTGAATTCTGCCATGGATGCCTCTAAGCCACATTTGCAGTACTACTTCTTAGTATTCAACATACTATGCTGCACATGGTAGGCATTAAATAAATATACTGAATGACAATATTCCACCTTACGTGTTTTCTTATCTGTTGCATGTGGCTATATCTTGTCTCCCCATTAGGATTATAAACAGGACAACATCTTATACTTTACATCTCTTACAGCTCCTCACAGAGTCCTCTGTAAGGACCTAAACCAAAAAAAGACCCATTGCCATCGAGTCGATTCCGACTCATAGTGACCCTACTGGACAGAGTAGAACTGCCCCATAGGGTTTCCAAGGAGGGGCTGGTGGATTGGAACTGCTGGCCTTTTGGTTAGCAGCCAAGCTCTTAACCACTGCGCCCCCAGGGCTCCTATAAAGACCTACTAAGTCCTTAATGCTTGCCTGTGCTCACAAATTGATGGGTAGTTTCTATTTATGCTTATTTGTTCATTTACATTATTAAATACAGTATGGCCTTTTACACTTTCACCCGCAAATATAATGACTGCTAGTATAATACACACAATACACCAGCCCCTAAGTGAAACTATTCTTCCTTATTCTTGGTGGAGAGCTGCAAAAGAGAGACGATATGATCAATTTTATACAATATTTTGATAATTCATAGCTTGTTACTGAGAGTTCTAACCTAAAAAATATCAGAAACATTGTCCAGTAGACAAATATAAATTTTTCCTTGTTCCATATATTTAACCATCTCCAAAACCACTTTCCTTTTATTTAGTTCTCTCTCCTGTAGTGTTTCTGAAGGAAAATTAAAGACAATTTTCCCTTGAGATAATCTGTTTGGAATGAATTATTCAAAGGCTGACCCAGCAATGTGTGGGCTTCCTTAGGTAATACGAGCATCCACCACTTTAAGGAAACACAATATAAATAGATAAAGCAGTTAGCAGGTAATTACATGCATTAAAGAAAGATTTTTTACTTTTCAGGGAAGAATTACTGCAAGCTCCCAAGTTTCATTTCACATGAATTTCAACTTTTAATTTTGATTTGCATACAACTTTTTGTAACACAGATACACCTATAACAAGAATTTCTCTTACATCAGGATTTGGGGTTGGGCCACACAGACTCCTGAACTGGCAGCAGATTTGCATTTTAAGGCCTTCTAAAAATTCTAACCCTACACTGAAAAACCTGTATGAATAGCAATTAGAAAAATCAAACCTAAGGATGAACATGGCCTCCTAATTATAATGGGGAGGGGCTAAAAGGAGAATCTTACAGCAAGGGTCACTAATCCATAGCTGGATTATATCTGCATCTGAATGGGTGATGCCTTTGGGAGCTTTCTTAGACATCTAGTGCTGCTATAACAGGAATACCACAAGTGGATGGTTTTAACAAAGAAAAATTTATTCTCTCATAGTCTAGTAGGCTAGAAGTCCAAATTCAGGGTGTCAGCTCCAGGGGAAAGCTTTCTCTCTTTGTCGGCTCTGGAGGAACGTCCTTCTCGTCAATCTTCCCCTGGACTAGGAGCTTCTCTGTGCAGGAACTCTGGGTGCAAATCACACACTCTGCTCCCGGTTCTTCTTTCTTGGTGGTATGAGGTCCCCACTCTCTGCTTGCTTCCCTTTCCTTTTAACTCTTGTAAAATAAAAGGTGGTGCAGGCCACACTTCAGAGAAACTCCCTTTACATTGGATCAGGGAAGTGACCTTAGTAAGGGTGTTACAATCCGAACCTAATCCTGTTTAACATACAATTACAATCACAAAATGGAGGACAACCACACAATACTGGGAATCATGGCCTTACCAAGTTGACACATATTTTGGGGGGACATAATTCAATCCATGACAGGAGATGTGGTGCTCACAGCTCCTGGCAGACCCCTCTACAGCTGTGAATTGTGGTCCATTGCAGTCATCAGCCCATCAAAGACTGAGTCCGCAGCTGGGCCTGGTCATTTGTTCTCCCAGATCTTATGAGACGTGACTCCTTTTCCCACTAGAACCCCCCTTTCTCACTTTCAATCTCATTTTTCCCCTACTCACAAATACCCAGAATTAGAAGGAGCTTAAAGTCTTTTAATCCACTAATTTTTAATTTTTTTTTTTTTAATCAAGAAATCCTTTCCTCAAATTAATGCTCACTCAGAAATCTAAGATGTAAAACAAAGCCACCTGGATGTCCTTGATCATGGAGTGAAGGGAGGCCAGCAGCTCATCTGCTGCACTGTCTTGTCCCTTCCTGTAAGGAATTAAAGATAGAAACTCTGTCCCTTCCATGTATGGATGAAGAAACTGGAGGTTGGACTCAGTGCTTCTTAATGGGGGCGTAAATGGCATTTGAGGGCAGAAGAAGTCTTTACAGTGTGGGACTATCCTACACGTGGTAGTCATTCAGCATCTTGGCTCCCAGCTAAGTGCTCTCCCATCACTGTGTTAACTAAAATCAGCTACTGAGGGAGAATGGTTGTGATTCTACCCTGGCTGAGAATCATGTGACTCTGGAGTTATTTGCCCAGGGTTAGTCAGAGGGCAGAGCCAGGATGAACCCAGGCTTCCTGATTCCCAGTCTGTTGCTCTTTCCTCTACAGCATGTGGACTTTCCTGTCAGCCACATTTTTTCCCCTCTCTCAACTTTTTTAAGCTTTGCCCTAGTGGTTAGGTACTGTCTCTTGAAATTCAGCTTCTAGTAGTCTGCCAACCAGTAAAAGAAGAACCAGCTGCCATTGAGTTTATTCCAACTCATGGCGACCCCATGTGTTGCAGAGTAGAACTGCTCTGTGTTTTCAAAGCTGTGACCTTTTGGAAGTAGATTGCCAGGCCTTTCTTCTGAGGCCCTCTGGGTGGGTTTGAACCACTAACCTTTTGGTTAATAGTCAGTGCTTAACCGTTTGCACCATCCAGGGACTCCCTACTACTCTGCAAGGCTACCTTATCTTACAGCATCCATTGCTGTTCATACTCTGGGAGCCATGCAGATCTTCTAAGAACGGAGATCAATTTAGACAAAAGACATTCCCAGGATTTTCTTAGTTTACTGTGAGTACAAATTTAACTCCTGTTCCTAGGACCAATGCATATTCTAAGTGAAATGAGATTTTCAATTCACTAGCCAAAGACCACAGCCTTCAGTATGGATTACATCTCAACATAAAGAAAACAAAAATCCTCACAACTGGACCAATAAGCAACATCACGATAAATGGAGAAAAGATTGAAGTTGTCAAGGATTTCATTTTAGTTGGGTCCACAATCAACACCCATGGAAGCAGCAGTCAAGAAATCAAAAGACACATTGCATTGGGCAAATCTACTGCAAAAGACCTCTTTAAAACATTCAAAAAGCAAAGATGTCTCCTTGAAGACTAAGGTGCACCTGACCCAAGCCATGGTGTTTTCAATTGCATCATATGCATGCGAAAGCTGGACAATGAATAAGGAAGAACGAAGAAGAATTGACACCTTTAAATTGTGTTGGTGAAGAATATCGAATATACAAAGGACTGCAAAAGAACGAACAAATCTGTCTTGGAAGAAGTACAGCCAGAATGCTCCTTAGAAGTAAGGAGGCGAAACTACGTCTTACATACTTTGGATGTGTTATTAGGAGGGATCAGTCCCTGGAGAAGGACATCATGCTTGGTAAAGTAGAGGGTCAGCAAAAAAGAGGAAGACCTCAACGGGATGGATTGACACAGTGGCTGCAACAATGGGCTCAAGCATAACAATGATTGTCAGCATGGTGCAGGACTGGGCAGTGTTTCGTTCTGTAGTACGTAGGGTCACTATGAGTCAACCAACTCGCCGGCACCTAACAACAACAACAACAAGCCAAAATGAACTAATTTTTTTTTTCTTTCCAAATCATATTGATTGATTCTGGATCATTTGTATCTTACATAACCTGAATGCTATATAAGCATCTACATAACTGTGATTCTAGTAGACAATTTCTTGGTTGGTGTCCCAGCAGACAGTGTGGTGTTATGGTAACCACAAGGGTTTTGGAGCCAGACAGACCCAGGTTTGACTCCTGTCTTCTCCATTGATTAGCTGTGTGACTTTCTAAAGGACACCTGGTTTGTCTGAACCTCAGTTTCCTCATTTGAGGGGAAAATAAAACCTCCCTTGCAGGATCCTTGTGTCGATTAAATGCCATAAGGCACGTACAGGACTCAGCAGTAGCATTCGCTTAATAAATGGTAGCTGCCACTGTTATTATTATTACCACCTTCCTTGCTTTAGTGTAATTTGTTGGAATAAAGCAAATTCCCCAAAGGTAACTTTGTAAAGTGGTCACGTGAAGATGACTGAACACCCCAGCCTAATTCTAGACTCCCTGCTTAGAGTCTCCCCTATGCTTTCAAGCTTGCCCAGTAATGTCAGTTCCATTTTGGAAGGGAGTGATAGACTCCCCTCTTCCTCTTGTAATGAGATGGGTAGTCATCCCTGTAGTTGTCCGAGAGATCTTATTTCCCACTGATAGAGGGGTCTGCAAATTTCCAGACCTTTTAAAATGGCTTTTTACTAACAGTCTATCAAGTCTCCGGAGGGAACTAGCATGTCTGAGACAGTCGGGATCCTTTTTTACTGACAGTTTTAGCTGTGCGGTTGAAATCATCTTTGACAAGAAAAAAACAAGCTCAAGTACAACGAAATCAAGGGCCATCCACAGTGACCAATTTACAAACTTCAAAATCTGTACTAGTGCTTAATTATGACTCACAAAAAAAGAGAATTTCCGTGGAAGTTGGATGTAAATTTTTGTCTTTTGCACTCAGCACTCAAACACCACTCGAACAATTTCCAAAATCACAGCTATTAAGTCAAACTAAACCAAACACATTGTTCTGAGATATTTGTCAAAAATTGTTTCAGTATACAATTTGCTTTGCTGAATCAGTTTTTGCAAAGTTATACTTGTATAGAGCATTTGCTAGATGTCTGTTCAAAATCTATCCATATGGTTAGTGTTTTAAATGATATATACAGATGTTAAGTGTATATATGGAAAAGTACACTTTACTGAAAAAAGTTAAAACCCAATAAATCATTACAAATTCAATATTAAATTCCATGTTGAGATTCCTAGGATAAATCAGATTCAGCAACTCTTCCAAAGACGCTTTCATGTATTTCTAAGGAAATTTTGCCCAAGAAAAGACTGGCACAGAATCCCTAGCTACATTTCCTTGCTCTTTTTATTCTCAATGAAACAATAATTATTCAATTAATCTTGTCAACAAGTGGAGGCCGGTTTCATTTCAGTTGTTTACTAATTATTATTGGGTAGATCTTTAGATCCTTGAAAATGTTGTCCAATTGCGACAAACTGCTAATGAAGTAAGGCTTGGTTAATTATGGAATAAGAGCAATTAGCTTGTCAGCAGTTAATTCCAACAGTCCCTAGGGAAATGCTACATTTAAGAATCTGCATCACAGGAGCTATTGACCTCTAAACCTTCCTCCTTTTCTGTCACTGCTGTTTAATGGAAAGTCACTTATTTTGTCAGGCTAATAACTGAGGTAATGAAGTAGCCTATGGCTTCAACTTGCTACTTTGTTTTCCAATTGCTAATTTTAGAAAGTTTAAAAATAGCTGAATGGGTCTATTTTGGATATCATTAAGAGAGGAAACCCAAGGTGGGACTTCACAGAATCCACTGAGTGCCTGCTGACCACCCTTAAAGCTTCTGAAGTTTATTAGCCTTCATGGAGCCTTCTCTGCCAAGGAAAAGTTGGTTGTGAATATTTTAAGTTGCAAGATTTTTATGAGCTGACCCAGTTTTGTTTGAGACTTTGATTTAGTGGGATGAGGGAGGATGATACTGAAATATATTTTCTTGTTCCCATCTTTTCTGACAGAAACTATATTTAAAAAGCAATGGAGTGGAAGAATTCATTTGTACCATTTTTTTTTAATGAGTCTGAGGTGGGGATTACTTAGCATAAAACCAGTTGTCCTTAAGTAGACTCTGACTCCTGGAGACCCCATGTGTGTCAGAGTAGGATTTTGCTCCATAGTGTTTTCAATGGCTGATTTTTTGGAAGTGGATTGCCAGGCTTTTCTTCCAAGGTGCCTCTGGATGAACTCAAACCTTCCACCTTCCGGTTAGTAGCTGAGAGCCTTAACTGTTTGCACCATCCAGGGACCAAAAGAGCTTATAAAAAGATCTTAGGACAACTTGAAAAGCTTGTCTTTGCAAAAGAATAATAATTTGAGCCAGGATAATGCTTTGATCTGAAATCTGATTGTTATAATCTTGAACATTTCATTTTCAGTGTAAACTATGTGCAAAACATTCTCACCACATCTAAACTGTGACTGAAACAGATGAGACTGAGAGATTTCACTGGACCAATTTGCCATTTCCTCTCTCCCTATTCCTGTAAAAGGCTGGGACAGGAAATGCAAGACCTGCCCCATGGAAGGCCAGCCACTTGAGTCAAGTAAACTGGTCTGTTTACCCCATGGCATGTTTCAGAGCCTCCCTTTCCTCACCTTTGCTATTCTCCTTGGGAACACTGTGAAAAATTCTTCTGAAATTAAACCATTTTAACAACTACAAAGAATATATTAGGAACATGAAAGTGGAAACAAAAATGGAGCCCACTAATCCCATCTCTCCATGGAGTTTTGCTGAAGTTGTCACCAATATCAGAGGTCACGGGGACGACTTTGTGGAAATTTAAGGGGCCCAATAAATAGCACCTTTTCTCTCCCCTCCTGAGTTCAGAACTAATGAGAAATAAGACAAAATAATAAGGTGGATAAGAGCCCATATCACCTTTATTGTAAATTGATGGAGTCCAATTCAGATTTTAGGAGCCCTGGTGGAGAAGTGGTTAAGAGCTCAGGCTCCTAACAAAAAGGTTGGCAGTTCAAATCCACCAGCTGCTCCTTGGAAAACCCTATGGGGCAGTTCTATTCTGTCCTATAGAGTCAATGAGTCAGAATCAAGTTGGCTTCGCATGCTCAGATTCTGCTTCCAAACCCAGTAATCAGATTAAGCCAGTTCTCTTCCAAGGGAGCAGTAAGATGAGGCCAGAATCCAGGTGTGTTCTGCAAGTAGAATTCTCTCCACATGGAGTGGGGAAAGAAATATTCTCCTCAAAGATGGTACAGACATATGTTTTCCATATTGTTACATTCTGGTGATTCATTTAAAAATTGAGAGTACTGTAAAATCTGAGGAAACCCTCGTGGCATAGTGGTTAAGAGCTACGGCTGTAACCAAATGGTCAGCAGTTCAAATCCACCAGGCACTCCTCGGAAACTCTATGGGGCTGTTCTACTCTGTCCTGTAGGGCTGCTATGAATCAGAATCGACTCGACGGCAATGGGTTTTTTGTTTGGCATAAAATCTGAATTAAACCTCATCAATTTTTAAAATTAAGATGATTAACAACGTTTGCATTTTCAATAAATAAAAAATCTATAAAGCAAATTAATAATGCCTATAGAATTTCCGAGGGACTATTTTGAGTCCTTAAGGAGGCTCGATGGCGCAATGGTTAAGTGCTCAGCTGCTAACAAAAAAGTCAGTGGCAGTTTGAACCCGCCAAGTGGCTCCACGGGAGAAAAGACCTGGCAACCTGCTCCTGTAAAGATTACAGCCTAGGAAACCCTATGGGAGCAGTTCTACTCTGTCACATGGGGTCACTACGAGTCAGAATTGACATGACAGCACACAACAACAACACTGTCAAACAACATTTTGGTTGCTCAATTTAACTTCCTTCAGCTGTGGGCAAACATGTTCTAGGGCCTGGATCAAGGTGTTCTGAAAGATGGAGCAGATCATTCTACATGAAGGTCTATCCTAGAATGTAGTAGAGGCAGGGCCAGCTACATAATCTGTGGGCCCCAGTGTAAAATAAAAAAAGTCTGACCAGGAGCGGATTAGCCAATAGGCAAGATAAGCATGGTGTTTACCTTGCTTACCCGATTATCTGTAGTGAACTATTTCACATTTTTCACCACATCAGTATTCTGCTCCTAGGCTTGGCTGGCATCTGTCCCTCTCCCAACCCCACAGCACTTTCCTACAGAATCGAAGCCTTTTTCAAATTTACAATCCTTGACAGGGGCGGATGACCCAGTAAGCAAGGTAAGCATGGGCTTTCTTGTGCTTACTTACTAATCTGTAGTGAACAGTTTTGCCACAGATGATATGGTAAGCAAGGTAAGCACCATGCTTACCTTGCCTATCGAATAATCTGCCCCTGGTTCAACTCAAACAAGCTTTGAGTTCCTCCAAGTACACAGGAAAAGAAATGTTTTGCTGACTTTAAACATTTGTCACCATATTACTGTCTTTGCTGCTTAACTTTAGGTGCAGTTTATAGCTTTCTATTGCTGGAAACTCTAGTGGCATAGTGGCTAAGAGCTACGGCTGCTAACCAAAAGGCTGGCAGTTTGAATCCACCAGGTGCTCCCTGGAAACCTGATGGGGCAGTTCTACCCTGTCCTGTAGGGTCACTATGAGTTGGAATCTACTCGATGGCAATAGGTTTGGGTTTTTGTTTGTTTGTTTTTTATTGCTGCTGTAACAAATTACCACAAACTTAGTGGCTTAACACAACACAGTTTTATTCTCTTCCAGTTCTGGTGGTCATAAATCTGAAATCAAGGTGTCTGCAGGGCTGCATTCCTTCTGGAGACCTCAAAGAAGAAACCATTTTCTGGCCATTTTCAGTTTCTAGAGGCCACTGGCATTCCTTGGCTTGTGGCCCCTTCCTCACATCACTCCAAGTTCTTGCTTCCGTCATCACATCTACTATTCATTCTGATCCTTTTGCCTCCCTCTTATTAGCACCCTTGTGATTACATTTGGCCCACCAGGATAATCCAGGATAATCTCCCCATCTCGTGATCCTTAACTTAAGCATATCTTCAAAGTCCCCTTTACCATATAAAATAACATATTCCCAGCTTCCAGGGATTAGTATGCGGATTTTTTTGGGGGGAGGAGCATTATTCAACCTATCACATACACCAAAGTTTTATCAGAAATGTGATGAGTTGCATAACATTTTTCTCTAAAAAACCATTGCCTATGGGCCAGGGAAGCATTGCAAGAAAGGAAAATATCAGATATAAAGGTCATAGTTCAGATATAAAGGTCATAATCTTGTGGGTGTCCAGTTTTAGTGTCTAATATCAAGGACTTTAAGAGGAAATTATGCTTCTACCTTTCTTTCCTTCTGGGACTGTTATCCCTCTTCCCATCCACGCTCACTCAGGTGTGGCTGGAGCTGTGCATCTCCAAGCTTGTCTGCTGCTTGCAAACACTGGGTGCTTACTCTCATGGTCCCAGAGTCCTCTGGGCTACCTTAGCTGGGTTCCTCATGCTGGGCCCTCCCCCTTTTATACCAACCTTTTTTCTCCCTCGTCCTCCCTGTACAGCAAACACTGCACAGTTATCAGGGTCCTAGGAGAGAGAGGAAAAGGCCCTGGCATTATAATGGTTAAGCACTCAGCTGCTAACCAAAAGGTTGGTGGTTCAGCTCCTTGGGAGGAAGACCTGGCAATCTGCTTCCATAAAGATTAGAGCTAAGAAAACCCTATGGAGCAATCCTACTCTGTCACATGGGGTTACTAAGAGTGGGAATCAACTCTACAGCACCCAACAACAACAATAACATCAGGAGAGAGGTTACAGGCATTATTTCATTATTTCAGACTTCTCAGGGTGACAGGTGGGGAGAAGGCGCTCAGACTTCCGCCTCCCCCTGTATCCTCTCATCACCCAGCTTTTATGCTGCCTCCTTGAGTGACGGGTGTAGAAACCTACAGCAGCATGAAGACGAGGGGCTTCTTTCTGCTCATTTGATCACGGCCCCTCTCCCTCACTCTCAGGACCTTTTCTTGTCATCCCATCCCTGGTCACTGGCTATCCAGGCTGGGTGTCACTTATTCTTGACTCCAGTGCAAGGTGGCTGAAGCCAGCCCTTGGTATATAACAACAGACACCAAAATAGAAAGGGATGGATGAGGCAACTTGCAAATCCAGACAAACTTCCCTGGGATGAGTATGTGGCTGCGGGAGGAGTTCTCCCCAAAACAAAGGCAGATTTTCCAGTTCCACAAGTTAAACTGGTACCAGACATCCCAATGAAGAGTTCTTCTCTAGTCCTTGGGAAGGGAGGCCCTGTCTTACCACTTGTTCAAAAGGTAGGAAATAAGTGCCCTTAAAGGTACTAATATATAAAATGTTTTCCTTCCATGGTCTCTTTTTCAAATTGTCATGGTGTTTGCTTTGTTTTTTGTTTTTGTTTTTTAATTTGCTATTTGATTTGTTCTAAGTAAAAAGTAAGTAAATAAATAAGCTTTTAAATTATTAGCAAAAATTTTATCTTTTATTTTTATATTGTGCATTGCCAGTTTTAAATACAAATGTAAGAGCATTTAACTTGTATGTGGAATCATCGACATTACACAATTAGTATTTCAGAGCTCATACACACATACACAATTCATTCTTACCAGAACAGTAGAAATGCTGCACAAAACTAACTCAGCTAGTTTTACTTTACTTCTTGATACATGCATATTTTACCAACACTCTCTGCCTTCACCTTACCGGTGAGTAAGGAAAGACTGAAAGGAAAAGGATCTATGGGTTGACCTATCTTTCCCTAATTAATTTATACTCCTATAGCATATGTTTCCTCATCATAGCATGTTATTTCATGCGTTCTGTTTTGTTTTGTGTACATATCTGTATCCTCCTACCAACTCAGACTGACCCTACAGGACAGACTAGAATGGCCCCGTGGGGTTTCCAAGGAGTGGCTGGTGGATTCCAACTGCTGACCTTTTGGTTAGCAGCTGAATGCTTCACCATTGTGTAGCAGGGTCAGCAAACTAAGGCCCGTGGCCAGATTTAGTCCACTACCTGTTTTTGTGTGGCACACAGGCTAAGAATGGTTTTTACATTTTTAAATGGTTGAAAAACTCAAAACAAAAATAATATTTTACGATGCATGAAAATTATATGTCATTCAAATTTTAGCGCTCATACGTAAAGTTTTATTGAGACACAGTCACGCTTTTTCTTTTAGGTGTTATCTGTGGCTGCTTTCATGCTACAGTGACAGAGTAGCCCCCAAAGCCAAAAATATTTACCGTCTGCCCCTCTATAGAAAACATTTGTTGACTCCTGATATACGAGATTATAATAAGCTTCTAAGGGAAGAAATATCTTCCAGGTCCTAACCTGGTGATTTATAAATTCTAGAAGTTTGGTAAATGTCTTGCATTAATACCGCTGTAAAACTTTTAGAATTCAAATATGTGCCACAGAATTCCTGCTCCTATATGCTAACAAAATTGAAAGTACTAATTTCTTTATATTTTTACAAAGTTTGACACTTACTGGTTTGATATTTAGCATATGAATTCTACAAAAGATTTCTTTAACAGAAACTTCATGCTGCAATGAGAATTTATCATATTCAAAAAGAGAAGTAATTTTGCAGTCTTTTTTTAAAAATATAAAATAGATGTTCATGTTGAAATCTTGAAAATTACACTAATGTACCATTCAAACCTTAAATGTCAGTACATAAAACTATGTTAGTTTTCTAGCACAAAGATAAATTAAGAATTAAAAAGTTCTGAGCCTTGGTATTGCCTCTCTTGAGGGATAATTCAGACCTAGTATAACATTAGTCTTTCAAAACTTCTAAATTTGATATTTAATTTACTGGAACAAATAAAATTCTACAATCTGTTTTACAAAGTCAGAGACAGTAGAGTATAGGTAAAGGTGTAAACAGTGGATGTTCTTGAAGATTTGGGGGAAAAAAAAATAAACAGACTAGATTTTTCCTTGATTGTCTGTGACAAATGAGCCAGAATCATTGTAAAATAAAATGATACTAAGCAGAAATCACTTAAATTTCTTAGATATTTTTCTAGAAAAATTTCTTTTTTCTCTGACTTTTAATATCTTCCATCATTACTTATATCTCTTTGTTTTATCCAGGAGATTATCTGGGTTGCATGGGGCTGTTGGTATAATCAACTAAGCAACCAATTCAGTGACATGGATGTCATGTGAAGAGCACCCACTTGGGAGTCCAGAGACCCTCAGCACTTAGCCAAGTGACTTTGACCTTGTTCTCTCAACCTTTCATCATCCTTACATTCTAAGTTTCTGGGAATCTACATAATCAGTTAAATTGATTTTCTACTTTTGTGATTCAACTGATTTAGGTGAATTACGTATATATATATATTTTTAGTAACATATAGATTTGGGCCTTTATGTGTCTTCTTTCTCAGATATTCCATGCTCATCTACTACTGTAAAAACCAGTTGCTGTTGAGCCAATTCTGACTCATGGCGACTCCATATGTGCCAAAATGGAACTGTGCTCCATAAGGTTTTTAATGGCTGATTTTTCAGAAAATCAGACCTTTCTTCTGAGGCATTTCTGGGTGAACTTGAACCTCCAACTTTTTGATTAGCAGCCCAGTAAGTTAACCATTTGCACCACCCAGCAACTTCATCTGTTGTAGCAACTCTATATTAAATAGGCCAATAAGAAAGAGTTTTGAAAGTTTAAAAGAGCCATATAAATGAAAGATATTATTATTAAATCAAATTGCACAGTGTTACGGCTAGAAAGTCCTAGAGATCATCTTACATGAGTTCTTCATTTCACAGATGAGAAAACCAGAGAGGTGAAGTGCTAGAGACACGAGCTCCTCTATTACCATTTGTTGACCTATCTTTTAGGAGGTCACTTGGATCACAAACTAGGAATTTGGTTAGGAAGTGGATCGCAAATCCTTGTTCTCCCTGCAGCATATTAGCTTCCTGAACATTTTTTTTTTTTTTTTCAGGCAATATTCTATTTTCTCACACTCTTACTTTTGTATTCCCTGGCTTGATTTCAAGCTCATTTCTGTGTCTGGAAAACATTGCATTTTCTGGTCTGGTTTATCAAGCAATGATATCTAAGTAGTGTATTTATATTTCATCCAAGCATAAGCAGTATATAGTTTATTAGAATTCAAGGCTAATAACATAAGATGAAGAAAAAGAAACAAAGATGAGATAAGGGGAAAATTTTTGCCTTATCGGGACCATTTAGATGTCAGATTCTTCTTTAGAACTATGGCTTCATAAAGGGACATAAATTAATCTGCTAAATTATGTCTTACTAACCAGAAAATCAGAACAAGTAGTAAGATACTTCTGGCAAAAGTCCATTCATTCAGTCATCCAACAAACATTTTATACTCGTTGCCATCGAGGCAATTCCAACTCATAGCAACCCTATAGGACACAGTAGAAATGCCCCATAGGATTTCCAAGGAGCGCCTGGTGGATTCAAACTGCCGACCTTTTGGTTAGCAGCTGTAGCTCTTAACCACTATGCCACCAGTGTTTCCTATAAAAAGCAAAGTTTTGTAGGAGACTCTGACAAAAAGGCACAGATTAATGAATTCCTTCCTTCCCAACTTAAAAAAAGAAAAACAAAAAACCAGTTACTGTCAAATTGATTCTGATTCATGGTGACCCCATGTGTGTCAGAGTAGAACTGTGCTCCGTAGGGTTTTCAGTAGCTGATTTTTCAGGAGATTGCCAGGGCTTTCTTCTGAGGTGCCTCCGGGTGGAACTTAAAAAGTAATAATAATAATAACTCACATTTATTGAGTGCTTACTCTGTGCCATGCTCTGGGCTAAGTATGAGTACAGATTATCTCATTTGATCTTTACAATAATATGAGTTATATACTATTATGTTGATATGAAGTTTAAATGAGATCCTATATAAAGTTTTTGATACTCACAAAATAATAATTTTCTCTCTGTCCTCCTTTCATTTCACCAGAGACATCACCATTTTATCTTCTGGAAAATATATCCTGGATCACAGTAGATTTCCAGAGTTGAATGAGTGATATGACCAAAAGAACCTGGTGACTGAACATGAGAAGTACCGCTAGAGCTAAGATACAGCTTAGAGGAGTAGAATGAAGCTCAACTGAAGGCAGAAGTGGGATGAATGCTCATCTGAAGGCTAGGCCCACATAGGAGACAATTGGAGGTGGGCTAAACAAGGAAGTTCTCCAATTATAGGAAGAGGCAAAAAGGAATCTGGGCTCTGCTCAGTCATATTAAGGCTCATGTGGCAGGGGTAGGCTCAGGTCCAAGAAACACATTGAAGGGAGTGTGGGCAGAGGCACAAAAGCTAGACTGAAGCCTGTCTCAGGATGCCCCAGCATAGAGCCTTTGGAGCACAGCTGGCAGAACCACAATAGATTCCAACAGACTTTCCATAGAGATGGGGAGGAAGTTGCAAGAACAAACACCATCCTGAAACTTGCCCCAGATCTGAACCTAATTAGACCCCAATGTTTTCTTGAGGTTAGAAAAAGCCTGACTTAGCATTTTTAAAACAATATCTATTTGCCTTTTGTCTCCCATTTGCAGCCAGAAGTGAAAGTTCTAAAAACCCATTAAAACTTTGGGTTTTATTTTGTATTTATTTCTTTACTATATACTTTGCCTAGCCAAACCAGAAAATGCTGGAATGGCACAAGCTCGTTCTCCTGAGATATCCAGATCAAAGTCTTTTGGAACTGCTTTGGCTAAGCAGTTGAATTTTTCCATTCTTATCCAAACCAGTGCTTCAATTCCTTGCAATTACTCATAGGCATCCACCTTCTCAAGTGTTCTGAGACTTTTTTTCAACACACACGTTGGCCTTCAAAGGGTAACAAGCAATTGTATGTTGGCAGAAGCTGTATTTTCAAGTTTGTACATCCATACCATCATCCAACAAAGAGAACAAGAATTTCTGGCAACCTTGTCCACTCTATATATTCTATACAAAGCAAAAATATAGGAAAGTGAATGTCAGAGACCCTGTCGCATAGAGTTTTATTATTTTGTAGTGTATTTTACACTGCAAAATTATCCTCTCAAGTGTAGAAATCAGTTTGGTCAAGTAAAGTTTCAAGGCAGTTTATGTAATCCAGCCAGCAAATTTACTGGGAAACTGATCTTTTTTTTTCTCTTAATGCCTTAGGGAGATATTCCTTGGGGTCATGCAAACTTGCCCCATTGGATAACCCACAATGGTAGGGTAACCCACAATTATCACACTGTCCTATCACCCTGTAGTTCACCCTTATTCAAAGTGACTTAGATCCATAGGTATGTTACCTTTATGAAAACTGTTAAGAATATAATGACCTGCATGCCACAATCTTATTCTTTTCTTCATTTTAAAAAAAAAAAAAAAAAAAGGTATTTATCTAAGGTACATTTTTTTCCTATGGAAATTTTTATCTTGATTTTCTTTCTTTTTTTTTATAGTATCTTTTCATAGCTTTATTTTCAGTTTAGCAAATTAGCAATAGAGATTGACCCCCTCCAAAAAAAATCTTCACTAGGTGAAGACATCGGAAGAAATTTCGAAGGCAGTAGCTGGTGATTTATTTCACTCCTTGGGCTTATTGGTTTCAAGACATGTTACTTGGATCTCAATCTCATCTTTCTTCTCTTTAGCCTACACAACTCCTGCTTCCTGCACTTCTCCCTCATGAACCCAAGTGCCTTGAGGTGGGCCTTGTGGTCACGCACGCATGCTGTGGGTTACCCGAGAAAGAATCTGCCTCAGGTAGTGTGAGAAGAGTTTGTTTTTCATTTTTAATAGGATACAATAAGAAAATAGAGTTTGCCATACCAAAATGTCACCTTTTGGAGAACTCTTCCAGTTTTTCAATGAAATGAAGAAAATTTCTGTTGCTACCCCTACTCTAAGCTACTGAGAAAACAGCAATGCCCATTCTCAACTGTGACATGTTTAGCTTCAATTCTTCTTTGGGTACTTGAGTATTTCTTCAAGGATTCCATACATCCTTAAGTATTCCACGCTGTGTATTTGAAGCCGTATTCATTAGCATAATCTTTTTCTAATGCCAAATGAAAAACTTTTCTAAGGTCAGATAGATGGACTTCTAAGGTCAGCATCCCTGTCTCAGTTTCTGATGTTTCCAAAATATACAAGTGATTCTCTAGCTTCATAAATCTCCACCTGCTTCTTCCTTTCATGTAATTTGCCTTTGTTCAGTTATTTTGCGCCACCCCTGGAGTGTTTTCAAATATATTTCAAACCCCCAAGCAAGCCCATTTCAGCTGATTGACTTCAGAGAACTCTAATGCCGGCCAGGCATTTTGCTGCAGCCCCATTTAGGCTCAGCAGGAAGAGCAGATTTAAAAGGCAGATTACGTTTTTAGCTTTTTAAAAACTGCTTTATTAGAGAGGCTAAAAGCCACAGTGGTGGTAAGCCGAATTCTTTTGAAATACAAGCAAACTTTAAGACATCTAGGGAGCAGTTCCTCGCCTGGGGAGCTCTTCCCTTTGGGTTTCAATGATGGTAGGGACCAGCTGGCTCCAAGCGTTTTTCTTAAGGGTCCTTGTGGCTCCAAAACAGAATCCATAAAAGCACTAAAGAGGTTTCATTTAAGAGTCGGAAACCTTTGAAAAGCAGCTCACCAAGGTTCCCACCCCTGGACTTCTGGCAGGCCATTTCGTGTGAAAGCGTTGGTTACATACCGGCCTCTGTTTAATTGTAGGGGTTGGTCAAGAGCAGTAGATACAGAACCATTGTGAGGATGTGAAAGCCACTTAGCGAAGGGAGAAGATACCCGCAGGCCTGAGTCCATGGCAGACAACTGGGAGCCCCAGAAAATGGAAAATAAATAAATAAACAAATAACTAAAGAAATAAAAATGGAAGCCACAGAAGTAGATACTGCTTCCTATGTCATTTTAAAAGATGTGTTACAAGTGCTCAATGGTTTCTCTTTTACTTAGTTGGAGCTCTTTTTGGATTATACCAGGAGCTATTGTAAAGTGGTCCAGGGTCCATGGAAAGGAGGTGGGCATAGTGAGATTTCTAGAAAGTCAATGAGGTTCCATATGGGAGGCTTTGTTGAGAGGTATTGGGGTGAAATGAACACAACCAGGCTTGGGGAATATTTATAGAGAAAGTGCGCTAAGAAGCAAGCTGGATCCTACTAAAAGGCAAGATATAGGATTAAACAAGGGTCTAAATAATCAGAGAGGTTAAATACAAGGTTTATGTGCTGCTACCCACTCCCTCTGTGCCCAAAGAGACATCAGCAACCCATCAGAACTCTTATGCCCAGTCATAGCCTGAGAATCCTTCTCAGCAGGCTGTTGCAATCCTGAATTAAAAAAAAACCATTGCTGTCAAGTCAGACTCAGAGCGTATGGGGTAGAACTGCCCCATAGGGTTTCCAAGGAGCAGCTGGTAGATTCAAACTGCTGACCTTTGGATTAGCAGTCAAATGCTAAACTGATTTTATAGGAGATATTCAGAAAGAGGAGTCCTTGGGTGGTGGAAGTAGTTAACACGCTTGGCTGCTAACCGAAAGGTTGGAGATTTGAGTCCACCCAGAGATGCCTCAGAAGAAAGGCCTGGAAATCTCCTTCCAAAGAACCAGCCATTGGAAACCTTATGGAGCACAGTTCTACTCTGACACATGGGGTTACCATGAGTTTGAGTCAATTGAATGACAACTGTTTGTTTTGGTTTGGGTTTGATTCCTAAAGAAGCACATGGATCAGTTTAGAACTAAACATAAATTTCCATTGATGGCGCAAAGAGGTGGCAGAAGTGAGTGAAGAGAAGAGATCACTAGAAGAATGTCAAGTGCATGCCCCACCGGGAGAGGGCAGCAGGGATTTGGCTTCGGAAGATGTTACGTCACAGGAATCTGGGACCCATGTCACTAGGTTTGTCAAGAGAGAATAGAAATCCAATTTTTATTTGAAATCTTTTGATTTTTCAATGTTGGATTTAAAAAGAGAGAAAAAAAAATAATGCTGTGTGGGCCAAACAAAACACATATGCAGAAAAAAATAAAAGAAAAATCTGTCTGCAGGCTAATGTAGCCTCCAGGCTTAGAAAGATTGAAGGAAGATTTCAGTTTGCTTTTATCTTGCCTGAACTACCTTGCCACCATCCGCAGCTTAAAAAAAAGAAAAGAAAACTATCTCACCAGGACTTGAAGAGGGCATGTGACAAATTGCAGAAAATTGCAGCCAACGTTTTGTGGTTGCTGATCTTCTTTGGGTTACACACGAGCAGAGGCCTGGAAAAAAAAAAAAATAGGCAAACTTCAAAGATCAAAGTCTCCACGGCTGCAGTGGGGACCTTTCAGCCAGTTTGCTTTTGTCCAGATCCTCCCACCCACAACCCCATTTTATCAATCACAAAGCAGTTGTCTCAAAGCTCAGATTCTGACATTGTCTGAAGCTAATAATGCCTTTGCCCATTGCTTATTTCAATATTCCAACCCTCGCCTTGGTCTCCCTTTGGACTGTTTACATAAAATTTCCTTCTGGGTGGAACTTTGTTTTTCCTTTCCTTCTTTTGGGCTGTTGTTTTTTCTTAAAATAGGAGGGTCATTTCAGGCAGAAATGTGTTTTCACCTCTTTGCTTCCTCTATGTCTGGGCCTGGGGCCTTTTTGGAAAGAGGGAAATTTCCACTTTGTTTACAAGGAGAAGTTGATTTTCTTTGGATATCCCATTAATTTGCTGGGTAGGGAGTTCAGAGTTCCCAGGATTATCTAAGGAGATTTTAAAAAGTCGTTTTTAAGGTGTTTCTTTGAATTTTTTAAAAATGTTAGACAGATACCCTGCGTTTCTTATTCTTTTTCTCTAACCAGTTCTCATTTCTCCAGTGAGCCTAAGCTTCCATGTGTCTATCCCTGCATCCCCACTCTCCACCTTGTCTTCCAAGATCTTTCAGCTTTAGTTGTCAGTATGGATTGTTTACCAACATTCGAGACCAATGCCAACATGAGTCACAGTTTTATACTTTGGGTTGGAAAAGTAATTTTCCCCTTCTACTTAAAATGCAGCCATGATCCATCGCTGTCACTGGAAAAGACAGGCTGGATTGTGCATACCTTTCTTTACCACTCCAACCCCCGTCTACAAGAGCCACATCTGTCAGGCAATCCATCCTCCACATCAAATAACGTCAACATGCACTCAGGTGGGAGTGGACGGTTCTAGGCTGTTCTAGACAGACTGCTCTATTCTTTCAGAGGTCTAGCTTACACTGGACCTCTGGAAGAATACATTCTAAGAAGACAGCATACTAACCAAAAGGGAAAAAAAGTTTCCAAGCATTCCAAAGGCAAAGAGAATAAAATCCCTTTAAGTAAATCTTGTGATGACTTCGGTAGATTTGATGCAAAAGAAATATTAATTTTAAAATAATTTATTCAAGGCCACTCCTAATGTGTGATTTATTAAAGGTCCATGTTTACTAACAAATAATCAAAATCCTCAGTTACATGGATTTAAACTAGTAAGATCTCTGGTTTTGATTGTTCAGTACCATTCTATTCCATAAATGTTTATTGTTTATTCTAACCCTATTGTTTATTCTAATGAGAAATAAAGTAGGTGATAAGAAGGTTGTGATCAGGAAATATATGTGACTAAGGCAGGTTAGCATAATGGTTAAAACCAAAAAAACAGTTGCTATCAAGTCGACTCCAACTCATGGCAACCCCATGTGTGTGTCAGAGTAAAATTGTGTTTCATAGGGTTTTCAATGACTGACTCTTCAGAAGTAGACTGCCAGATCTTTCTTCCAAGGTTCCTCTGGGTGGACTCAAACTGCCAACATTTCAATTAGCAGCCCAGTGAGTTAAGCATTTGCACCAACTAGTGACTCCAGATGATGGTTAGGATCATAGATTTGGAACAAGGCAGACACAGATGGGCTCCCAGCTTCACATGTACTAGCTGAGGGTCCTCAGGCAAATACTCATGTCTGTTCTTCAATTTCCTCAGCCATAAAATACGAATACTAATAATAAAATAGGGATACTAATAGCATCTGCTTCCTAGAATTGTTGTGAATTAATATGGTCACTTACTATGCATCAAGTGCTGCCTTTCCTTAAATAACGCTATGAAGTAGGTATTCTTATTATTATTCTCCTTTTAAAGGTGAGGAAATTAGGGGCTCAGAGAAGTTAACAAACTATCAAGAGCCACAGAGCTATTAAGTAACCAGGCCAGGATTCCAAACCAAGTAAACTGGCACTGATCCTGAGTCATTAACTACCATGTAGCTTTTATTATTAACATACTTTTAATATGTAATGAAGCATCACAATTCCAGATCATGTTCTGAGATTGTTGCTGTGTGCCACTGAGTCAATTCTGACTCACAAGGACCCTGTAGGACAGAGTAGAACTGCCCCATAGTGTTTCCAAGGCCGTAATCTTTATGGAAGCAGATAGCCAGGTCTTTTCTCCTGCGGAGCAACTGGTGGGTTTGAACCACTGACCTTTCTGTTAGCAGCTGAACACTTAACCATTCTAAGATTACTTCATATTTATCTCAATCTCCTATGTGCCTATGGCTGCACATTCAGTGTTGTACACTGCACAGAAATGCTCAAAACGGCAATTCTGTTCACCGTAAAATAATATATACACACAGTTGGTTACCCCTACAGGGCTTCACTTCCTAATGCAGAGGAGTAATTGATATATTTCAAAAATGTTTTTTACAGTGTAAAAAGAGAAAGAGGTTTCTAATTCATCTTTGCTTTTTAGTTAACCAAGGATTAATTACTTAAAACCCCTTGTTCCAATCTTGGACTCCTATCAGATATCAGCAAACAGGGGGTACTAGAAAGCAGCTTCATGGAGCTTCCAACAGGAGACAGAACAACCAGTAACCAGCAATATACGCTTTCCTACCATCCACCCTTCTTCACCCCCACTTGGCCTCCTCTGTTTCCTGCAGCCACAGTCTCTTGGCCAGGAAGCATAAGCTTCATCCCAGTGTCACTTGGATTCTACTCGCCCGCACTGTCTGGTTCCCTAAGGGCCATTTGTTCACTGCTGGTGTTGCTTTTTTCCACCCTTTAGATTTCTTCCTTACCTCTCTCCACCTCACCCTCCTTTCTTTGAAATACCTGGCTCCATGCGCCATCTTTGCTTCTTCCTGAAAGGCTGTGAAACACTGCTCAAATGTGAGACTGCTTCCCGGCCCGTGTCGCCACACTGCTGGGATCCCAGGACTTTTGTTTGTTTCTTTTGAATTGTTTGTTTGTTTTCTTTTTCTTTGCTCGAACTGGGAGCCCATTCTAGCTTGGCAGTACTGCGTGGCTTGGGACCTACCGCCTTAGTTTGCGCAGACATGCAGAGGGATCCCTGGGGCATTTCTTTTTTCTTGTTTTTTTTTTATGGTTTTTTTTTTTCTTGTTCTTTTGGGAGTTTTTCTTGTTCTTTTTTTTTTAGTTTGTTTGTTTTCTTTTCTTTTCCCCCTTTTTCCCTTTTTGTCTTTGTTCATTACTCAGTTTCTCTTCTGTCTATACTTTCCTTCTCTTCCTGTCCCCTGAATACCTGGCAC
>NW_004444092.1:3873663-3925197 GCF_000243295.1 Trichechus manatus latirostris
AGGATCATAACAGAGTATTATGAAAAACTATACTCCAACAAATTTGAAAACCTAGAAGGAATGGATAAATTTCTAGAAACACACTGCCTACCCAAACTACCACAAAGTGATGTTGAAAATCTGAACAGACCCATAACAAGAGAAGAGATTGAAAAGGTGATAAAAAATTCCCAACAAAAAAAGCCCTGGTCCAGATGGCTTCACTGGAGAATTCTACAAAACATTCAGAGAAGAGCTTGTACCAATACTCCTCAAACTATTTTAGAACATAGAAAAGGAAGTGACACTTCCGAATTCATTCTATGAAGCCAGCATAACCCTGATACCAAAACCCGGCAAAGATATCACAAAAAAAGAAAATTACAGACCAATATCTCTCATGAATATATATACAAAAGTTCTCAACAAAATTCTAGCCAATAGAATTCAGCATCATATCAAAAAATAATACATCATGACCAAGTAGGATTCATACCAGCCACGCAAGGACAGTTCAGCGTTAGAAAATCAGTCAACATAATCCACCACATAAGTAAAATAAAATAATCACAAGATCATCTCAATCGATGCACAAAAGGCATTCTACAAAGTCAAACACTAATTGCTGTAAAAATTCTCAATAAAATAGGTATAGAAGGGAAAGGCCTCAACATAATAATAAAGGGCATCTATATAAAATCAACAGCCAACATCATTCACAATGAAGAGGTTTAATACATTCCTCTTAAGAGCAGGAATAAGACAAGGATGGCCTTTATCACCACTCCAATTTAACACTGTGCTGGAAGTTCTAGCTAGAGCAACAAGGCAAGAAAAAGAAATAAACGGCATCGAAATTGTTAATGAAGAAGTTAAACTGTCCCTGTTTGCAGATGATATGATACTATACATAGAAAACCCTAAAGACTCCGCGAGAAAACTACTGGAACTAATAGAAAGATTCAGCAGAGTAGCAGAATACAAGATAAACCTACAAAAATCAGTTGGATTCCTATACACCAATAAAGAGAACGATGAAAAGGAAATCAGGAAAACAATATCATTTATACTAGCTTCTAAAAAAATGAAATACTTAGGAATAAATCTAACCAGGGGAATAAATCTAACCAGGGATGTAAAAGACCTATACAAATAAAACTACAAAACACTACTGCAAGAAACCCAAAGGGATTTACATAAATGGAAAAACATACCATGGTCATGGATAGGTAGACTCAACATTGTGAAAATGACAATTCTACCCAAAGCAGTTTACAAATACAATGCAATCCCAATCCAAATATCAACAACATTCTTTAAAGAGATGGACAATCTATACATTAACTTTATATGGAAAGGGAAGAAGCCCCGACTTAGTAAAGCACTACTGAAGAAGAAGAAGAAAGTAGGAGGACTCACACTACCTGACCTCAGAACCTACTATACAGCTACGGTAGTCAAAACAGCGTGGTACTGGTACAATGACAGAAACATTGACCAATGGAACAGAATTGAGAACCCAGATGTAAATTCATCCACCTACAGTCACCTGATCTTCGAGAAGGGCCCAAAGTCCATTAAATGGGGAAAAGACAGTCTTTTTAACAAATGGCGCTGGCAAAACTGGATGTCCTTCTGCAAAAAAATGAAACAGGGCCCATACCTCACACTATATACAAAAACTAATTCAAAATGGATTAAAGACTTAAATATAAAGCCAAAAACTACAAAGTTCATAGAAGAAAAAAAAAAAGGACCAACGCTACAGACCCTAATATATGCATTAACAGGATACAAACCATAACCATCAACACACAAACTCCAGAAGATAAGCTAGATAACTGAGATTTTCTAAAAATCAAACATCTATGCTCTTCAAAAGACTTCACCAAAAGAGTAAAAAGAGAACCTACAGACTGGGAAAAAACTTTTGGGCATTACAAGTCAGACAAAGGTCTAATCTCTATAATCTACAAGAAAATCCAACACCTCTACAACAAAAAGACAAAGAATCCTATTAAAAAATGGGCAAAGGAAATGAACAGACACTTCACCAAAGAAGACATTTAAGTGGCCAACAGACATGAGAGGAAATGCTTGCAATCACTAGCCATTAGAGAAATGCAAATTAAAACCACAATGAGATACCATCTCACCCCGGCATTACTGGCACGAATCAAAAACACTGGAAATAACAAATGTTGGATGGGCTGCGGGGAGATCGGAACACTTATACACTGCTGGTGGGAATGCATAATGATACAACCATTTTGGAAATTGATATGGTGCTTCCTTAGAAAGCTAGAGATAGAAATACCATACGATCCAGCAATCCCACTCCTAGGAATATATCCTACAGAAATAAGAGCCGTCACACAAATAGACATATGCACACCCATGTTCACTGCAGCCTTGTTCACAGTAGCAAAAAGATGGAAACAACCTAGATGCCCATCAGCAGAAGAATGGATAAACAAACTATGGTACATACACACAATGGAGTATTATGCAACGATAAAGAATAATGATGAACCTGTGAAGCATCTCATAACATGGATGAAACTGGAGGACATTATGCTGAGTGAAATAAGTCAATCACAAAAGGACAAATATTGTATGAGACCTCTACTGCAAAAACTCATGAAAAAGTTTACACACAAGAAGTAACAATCTTTGTTGGTTACAAGGGATGGGAGGGGTGGGGGGAAATATTAAATAGACAATAGATAAGTGGTAACTTTGGTGAAGGGTAAGACAGTACACAATACTGAGGAAGCCAGCACAACTTGTACAAGGAAAGGTCACGGAAGCTCCACAGACACATCCAAACTCCCTGAGGGACTGAATTGCTGGGTGAAGGGCTGTGGGGACCATGGTCTTGGGGAACATCTAGCTCAATTGGCATAACACACTTTATAAAGACAATGTTCTACATTCTACCTTGGTGAGTAGCATCTGCGGTCTTAAAAGCCTGTGAGCAGCCGTCTAAGATACTCCACTGGTCTCAACCCTTTGGGAGCAAGGGAGAATGAAGAGAACAAGATACAAGGAAAAGATTAGTCCAAAGGACTAATGGACCACAGCTACCAAGGCTTCCACCAGACTGAGTCCAGTACAGCTAGATGGTGCCCGGCTACACCACTGAGTGCTCTGACCAGGATCACAACAGAGAATTCTGGACAGAGCTGGAGAAGGATGTAGAACAAAATTGTAACAC
Source organism: Trichechus manatus latirostris (assembly GCF_000243295.1). NCBI lineage: Eukaryota > Metazoa > Chordata > Mammalia > Sirenia > Trichechidae > Trichechus > Trichechus manatus. The sequence goes on from NW_004444092.1 coordinate 3,876,860, forward strand.
AAAAAAAAAGACCAGATTTACTGGCCTGACAGAGACTGGAGAAACCCCTCGAGTATGGCCCCCAGACACCCTTTTAGCTCAGTGGTGAAGTCACTCCCGACGTTCACTGTTCAGCTGGGGAGTGGACAGCCCCATAAAACAAAACGGGACTAATGAGGCACAGCAGTCCAGGGACAAGGACTAGAAAGCAGGAGGGGACAGGAAAGCTGGTGATAGGGAACCTAAGGTTGAGTAAGGACAATGTTGACATGTAGTGGGGTTGTCAACCATTGTCATAGGGCAATATGTATACTAACTGTTAAATGAGAAACTATTTTGTTCTGTAAACCTTCATCTAAACTGAGAATAGCAGCACAACTGGAAGAATGTAAACGATGTCACTGAATTGTATATGTAGAAATTCTTGAAATGGTGTATCTTTGGCTATGTATACTTTCACCAAAAAAAATAAAAAGGTCCTCCAAGGTCGAGAAGCGAGAGTGTTGACATGTCGTGGAGTTGTTAACCAATGTCATAAAACAACATGTGTACTCACTGTTTAATGAGAAACTATTTGTTCTGTAAACCTTCACCTAAAGTACAATAAAAAAATAAAAATAAAAAACCCTTGTTGCTCCTAGCATTTTTGTTAACTGAGATTTTTCTATACGATAAAATAAATACACATGGTTGAAATTACACAGCCAAATAGCTTCAATTCCAAAAAGTATAAAATGCTCTGATTTATCTAGCTTCTAGAGAAGCAAAGGTTTTAGAGGGAAGTGTTGGTGAAAATCTAAGTAACCTTTTCATTTTACTGAAAAATGAAGTCTGATGAATTGGAAGGAGTAGGAAGATATGACATCAGAAGCAGAAATATAAACAAGTCCAGAAGTTTGTCACAGCAATTTTTTTAGTAATCAAGAAATTAAACATCATAAGCTATGTTTGCATATTTATAAAATATATGTTCAAATATAGCTTATATTTTACTTTGTAATGTATTATCTCATTTAATTTGCACAGGAGAAACAGTATTAGGTAGGATAGGCAGTAGAAATAGTCTCAACTCCTTTTTATGTAGGAGGAAACCAGGGTTCAGAGAGACAATGACCTGACCTATGTCACACTGCTGGTTACTTTCAGAGCCAGACTTACTGTTTCCTTCTATTTCTACTAAATCACAATTACCACTGACACTTTAGCTGAGTTTAGTTTGATAGCTTAGTTAGACCAAGATGGCTGTTGTCCAAGGGCTGAGAACGAGGAATGATTTCTGTGGAGAAAAGCCCAAGACCTGAGGTGGTGATATGTGGCGAGGGCCTCAGTACTCCCCCCAAACCACCTAAGAAGGCCGTTGGTATAGTTGGAGGAGAGGAAGTCATTGGCAGGAGTGGGAGAAGTTGCAGAGGGCAACCGTCCCAATTTTCCCACGTCTAGCTGTGCTCATCCCACATTTTATTTCATGTTAAAATTACTAGCTCTAGGTTCAGACTGCAGGAGTTTGAATCCTGGTGCCGCTATGCACTGACTTGTTTTTGCCTCATTTCCTTGTTGGTAGACTAGGAATAATAATATTCTTGATTATATATGGTTAAGATGAGAATTAAATTAAGCTAGCCCATGTAAAAGGCTTAGTATGGTAAGTACTTAATCAATGCCAACACCTTATTATCATCACTATTATTTCATGAAGAGATACAAATGGCAGAGCAGGAATTGAATCCAGCCAGCCAACATCTGACATCCAGGCCCAATTTCTTAACCACAATCCCATACGGCCTTTGTACTTGTGTCCGTCTGTCTCGAATGCTCTTCCCCCAGATATCCATCCACACGACTCCCTCCCTCTCTCCATTCAGGCCTCTGCTCAAATGTCACTTCCTCTGAATGATCTTTTCTGGCTGCCTCATCCAAAATAGTACTCCTGGTGACTCTCTATCCCTTTACCCTGCTTCATTTTTCTTCATAACATGCACAGCAATCTGATATTGTATTGAATATTTATTTCATTACTCATGGATTGCTTTCTCCACCACAAGAAAGCAAGCTTCATGAAGGCAGGAGCTTTGTTTTGCTCACGTCAGTAGCTTTATAGCCTAGAACACATTCAGTTGTTTGTTGCATAAATGTAAAAATTATTAAATAAAATGTTAACAAAAGCAACTAATATATTGAACTATCAACCAAGGAACCAAAATACAGACAAGATCTGGTTCTACTCTTAAGAGATTTGCACTTTAACTGGAAAGGGGTTCTAGAAAGATCCACAGGAGCACACTTAGCCATCATGATAGAGTATGCCAAGGTTGAATGAGTAATGCCAAACCTCAGAGTTTGGGCACTCACACCCTGAGTCTTACCTTCTTGGTAAGGAAGCTGACTTCTCTACCAACTCAGTCTGACAGTCTAAACTACCCTACTAAAATGTTCTAGAAGCAAATCTCATAAAATCAAATTATATGATTTAAGAAAGCCATTTCAAGAGAGTTTAAATGCTCAAGCCCCACTACCTCTATCAAATCAGACACACCATTCTTTCAGTCATGACATTCCCCAGGAGGGCGGCAGAAAAAGCACAATGAGTTCTACTCAAAACGCATTTCTTCTTGATACATTCTACTCCCAAAAGTAAACTGGGGAAGTGTATACTTCACAATTACTCAAGATCTTGGGAGATTAAAAGCAAAAGAGGCACTCCGCCTCATTCAGCCGAAACTACTGGATTGTGTCTCCCGTGTGTGAGTCATTAATCAATCCCATTAAGTTATAATTCTTTGCCAAGCTAAGAAAACACAACTCAAACAGTAGCGAGCATTTCCTCCTCTTGCCACTTACCCCTAAATATGAAGAGTGGCCCTCTAAAAATTTCAGCCTTCCTGAGATTAGCAAGTCTGCAAAATGTCCATTGGATTTGTCCAGAGAACAAATGTGCCAAATGTGATGAAGTGAAAGAATATTGCTTGATTCTGACCATTCACACTCAAAGCTATTTCCATAGCCCAGATAAAGCAGTGCAGAGCTACACAGGATGACAAGACTAAAATAAACCAAATCAGTTACAACATTATCTCCCGCTGAGCAGTGTTCTAAACTGTCCCATGGTGGATTGTTGTTGGCTAACACAGAACAGACCCTAGGCTCTTGAATGGCAAATCTTTTTATATGACAAATGACATTGTGTGTGCACTGACAGAAGGTGACCCCATGAAAATGACATGATATAATAGAAAGTTCAATAGTTACAGCTGGGGAAGACTACACTGTACTTCATCAGAGAAACTCACCTTGATCTGGTATGATGGGCCAAAGGAATAAATATCCACTGGGGCAGTCAAATCCACACTCAAAACAAGGGTAGAGCAAGTACCCAGTCTAGTTTATTTAAAGGGCAACACAGTTGAACATAATATATCAAGTGTCTAATATATACAACATTAGGGACTAAGGGGTAGATGTAAAGATGCACAACACACATTCTTGCTCTTAAGGAAGAGGAAATTATTAACTTAAATGTGCCCAAGTCTTAACACCAGTGAGTTCTAGAACTGGGACTTGACCCCAAGTCCTGGGCACTCACCACTACATTATGCTGCATCTGGATCCATCTTTAGATAACTGGGGAAAAAAATGAAGCCTTCCTTCAAACATAATCCTGGAGTAAATTAGAATCGGCTGACGACTCCAGACTTTTAACCACTTCAATACATCATTGAAAACATTACTGAACTCTCTTTCACAAAAATGATGATACGATCACATGACCAAATAGCCATATGATCTCAGAACAGAAGCTCTGCTTGCACCCACAGAACAAATCAGGACTCAGGGATGATAGGCTGGACCCAAGCACTCTAGGGAGATCAGAAAAAAAAAAAAAATCAAACCCATTGCTGTCAAGTCGATTCTGACTCATAGCGACCCTATAGGACAGAGTAGAACTGCCCCAATAGGGTTTCCAAGGAGTGGCTTGGTGGATTCCAACTGCCGACCTTTTGGTTAGCAGCCGTAGCTCTTAACCACTGCACCACCAGGGAGATCAGAGGATCCTTAAATTCTGATTTTGCTCCAGGTAGGATCCTAGACGGTTATAAGTAGCCCAGATTTAGTACGTTTTCTCTCTATGGCTTACAGTCAGAATTATCTTTTTGCCGCCTTCACCTGGATTCCTTTCAATGAGCTTTTACAGGCACTTCTGGTTCAAATGCCATTTCCTGACATTTTTTGTCATCAGAAAGCATTATGTTCTCATCTCTGTGATGATAGTAGCACCTTCATCTATCTCTACCTCTATTTCTAATGAAACTTAATGTTTTCTACCCTGTATGATTATTATTTATTATGTTCCTTTTTTACCATTTGTCTTTTTTGATTTTTCCAGCTCCATAATGTTTGTTTGTTTTAAGCATTTCTTGAGCCCATGTTCAGGGATAGTTCGAGAAATTTTTAATTCTCTCAAAAATGTTACTAGTGATACAGTCAAACGAGGATCATTGTGGATGAAGAAATGTTGCCAACCAGCATTTGAGGGAAGAGGCCCTGGTAGTGCAGTGGTTAAGCACTCAGCTGCTAACAAAAAAGTTGGGAGTTGGAACCCACCAGACTGCTCCATGGGTAAAAGATGTGGCAGTCTGCTTCCGTAAGGATTACAGCCTTGGAAATCCTATGGGGCAGTTCTACTCTGTCCTATAGGGTCGCTATGAGTTGGAATCAACTCAATGGCAATGGGTTTTTCAATGGGAATATTTGAGGGAGAGGTACTTTTCTGTTCTCTAGAGCCTCTAAATGAACGAACATTTTAGATTTACCTCAATCCCGAATCTGTGGATCTACTTGCAAATTAAAAACCTCTGACAAAACACGCCTCAAAGAGAGAGATGGGAGTTGGGAGAGATAGAAAATCAAGTAATTCAAACTCTTCATAATTCCTATAAAAAAAAGACCAAAGTGGTGATGTAATTTGCCCACACTCACCCAGCTAACTCACTCAGTTAGTACTGAAAGGTCCAGGACTAACTATCCCAAACTGCCTCTCTTAAAGAAAATAATTCCTACTGATATTTTAGTTCTTGTCTTTATTAAAGTGGTTTGGTTCCTTGCCTCCTCCTGCTCTCTCATGCCTATCTGGAGTGCTAGGCCACTCTGAACTAAGAGCATCAGTCCCATGGCTCCAGCAGGCCACCTCAAGAGGCAGGAAGAGCCAAGAACACTTGTCTCACCCGTAGGCAGTACCACTTTCCTACTTAGACAGGAAATCCTCATCTTAAATCTGTCAGCTTAGAGACCTTTGATATCTAGCATGACTCAAAGATCATACCCAGCCTTCTGTTGGTCAGGTAAAAACTAATGTACACCCCATGTGTCAGGTAACTGACTATGATGTCTTATTCCAATACATACATCCCCCTGTAGCATACTCTGATTTGTTAAGAATAAAATAGTTTTATTGGAGTCCTTTATGATGTTACCATCTTATCTACCTCATTTTCCTAGTTCTAGCTTCTATTTTTCATATTTTACCTTTCTTGTATCTCATATTTATTTGTGATGAGGTATGATTATTTTGTGGACTATTACTTGAATTTAAAAGAAAATGCCCAAAAAACTATGTAAAAACATGCATCAAATTCAGTATATATGGGAGCTATAATGGAAAGAGCCTTAGATAAAATACAAGATCGGAGTTCAAATTCTGACCCAGCCTCTCACTGGTTCTATGACTTTGGTCAATAACTACACTTCTCTGATTCTCAGTGTGCGCGTTTACAAAATAGGAATAGTAATCTTACCGCAAAAGGAGCCCTGATGGCACAGTGGTTAAGTGCTCAGCTACTAACCTAAAGATGGAGGTTGGAACCCACCCAGTCCCACCCAGAGGCTCCTCAGGAGAAAAAGCCTGGTGATCTTCTCCCTTAAAGATTACAGCTTAGGGAACCCCCTAGGGCAGTTCTACTCTATCATACAGGGTCACCATGAGTTGAAAGTCAGCTTGTTGGCACCTAACAACAACAACAATCCTACAAAATGGAGTATGGAGAAAGTTGAGTGAGAAGTTATTAAACGAGCTGGGCGTGGTGCCTCTTTGCAGTATGTAGGCTCTCACTACATGTTGACTGAATGTGAAACTAACGAATTTTCAGGAACATAGTAAGAACAACTTGGTTTATCTAAGTTTCTTTCACCATTATTCTGTTTTCTCTTTTCTTATACCAAGCACTTTTTATACTGTGTTTAAGAAATGCCAAATTAATCAAGAAAACCAAATTTAAGTGAAATGGCAAGATCATGGTGTATATTACTATATTATTTATTACATATGTACCTCTTGAGCTGAGCAAAGAATATTATTTATTCAAGAGAAATAGATTAAGTAGTTGTTAAATTCAGGCACCATCACACTTAGGGGGTCAGCAGTAGAACTTTGGATGTCATCCAGAGAAAAAACATTAAACAGCAGGAATACAAAAGCTTTCAGCATGTATTAGGAAATAAAAAATCTGCACTGAAATTGAACATTAAAGATGTCTTGGTTTGTTTTTTTTTTTTTCTTTTTTATGGAGATCAAAATGGCAGCCTGAACAACGATTTTTTTAAAACTGAGAAAAGCAACATTAATATTTTTAAATGCAATTCAAAATAGTATTAAAATTGATAAGTCATCAGCAAGCACATGACCATATCCACCTTTCCTTATTACATTTTTACCCTCACTTTTACACAGATTTCAAGTGATGGACAATCATACGTTGAATTCTACTAACTTGCCTTTACATTGTCTTATAAACACTTTCCATTTTTTAAAATGGCAGCATAATAGTTCATCATGCTGCTACTCTAAATTTAACAAATCCTTTTCCCAACCCTGGAGTCCTTGGGTGGTGCAATGGTTAACTTGCTCAGCTCCTAATCGAAAGGTTGGAGGTTCGAATCCACCCAGAGGCACCTTGGAAGAAAGATCTGGCAAACTACTTCTGAAAAATCACCCACTGGAAATTCTATGGAGTTCATTCTACTCTAATACAGTGTCATGAGTTGGAATCGACTCAGCAGTAACTGGTTTGGGTTTCGCCTAGACATTTAGTTGGCTGTTCCATTAAATTTAGTGATTAAGATGTTTTTAATAGTTTCTATAGCTTTCACTCCAGAATTTGCTTGCATTTCCATGGCTATTTCATTTAAGCAGAGCATAGCAAGGATATGTGAAACAAAGAGGTATAGAAAATAATCAAACCCTTAAAATTCCTATTATGGGGGTGGGAAGGTTAGCGAGGAGCAGGGGAGACACAAAAGTCCTTGTTTTAATGTTTGTTTTCAGTTATTGGGCTGAATGATTCTGGCTGGTTCGGTTGTGTGGATTTATTTCACCAATGGCTTACTCTAATTCTGTATTCCTTTGGGCCAGGTAGACATAGCCTAAAAATATGTGCAGGAAAGAATTCTGGAAATATTTTAACGTATGTATATCTACATTTATTTATATCCTGTCTTGTTATAAAAAGGATTTAAGGCAGCTCAGTTTGGGGATTTCCTGACAGACTGAAGATCTTTAGCAACATGATTTTTTTTTCCCTGTTTTCTGTGTTCCTGGAGCTTTTTGGTCAGTTATAGAAGTTGAATTGTGCTTCCTAGAGTCTTAACTCATATAACAGGTATATAATATTTTAATTCCTACTTATTGAATTCTCTGTAGAAATCAGTTTGACATGAGCAGTATCATATCTGCCCTCAGGGGTTATTACAAATGGTCTCACATTTGTCTTTGTTATATCACTTGTGTAATTACAGCCCGAATGGAGTATTATTTGTTCAACCTTCTGGGGTCACAGAACAGTCTTTTCTGGTTTATATCTATACTAATCAGCTAAGAGGCAATGGGCTAAGTTATGAAAAAGCTAAATGTTGAAGACTTCTGAATGCAAGGCTTGAAATTAACAAGCAACTAGCTGGGCTTTGGAATACCAAGTGGGTCGGAGTGGGAACGTACCCTGGCTCTTTAGAAAGTGAAATGATTCCATCATGATGCTTGCTTAGTAATTACATGCATTGTTTTGGATTTTTATTTGTTTGCTTGTTTTAGTATTTATATAAAACTTCTGTATTCTATGCTGTGGCAAGGAGGGGTTTTGGAAAAGGGAAGAAAGGATTTGTAGCAAATACAGATCTTCACATTTGTCTGGAACTTTAGAATCGACGAAGTGTTTTTCACATGTGGCCCTCACAGCACCCCAGTGAGGCAGACAGGGCCATGGCATGGGGAATGATTATTCTCGTTTTACAGGAATAAAATTGAGACTCAGAGACTTCATGACTTGCTCAAATCCATCAGAACTGCAAAATGGAAGAGCCTGGGCTTAAGCTTACATATTCCCATCCCTAATCCAACGTGCTTTCTATTATTCACAGCAAAAATTAAGACTTTTCACTAAGTAATTCCCCGTTTGAGGTTTTTCTGAAATCCCTAGTTGCATATTGATTTTCCAACAATGCAAGCCAAGAAGAAATCTACACAACTGAGAGATGATTTCTTTCTTTGACGTGCCTTTACTCTTCATGGAATGGACCCAACCATTAGTTCTCTCCCGCACTAAAGAGTTTATTTGGTGATATGGTTCCCAATAGAGAGTGAGATTTCCCAAAACAGCTCACAGATTGGAGCTTCCTAAACCCCATCTGGAAGGACAAGAAATATTGCCCTGCCTGGCTGGTGGTAAATCTTCAACAAACCCAGGTGGATTTTCTCCTGGATTCCCATATTTCCTCTCTTTACTCAGCCAAAGTCCACATTCCTTTCCTTGTCACCACACACAGTTTGACCCCAAGCCAGGGTGGCAGCTTCCTCGGTCCCTTTGAGGTCACAGCCAGTGATGCTGTGTGGATTCCCTGGCAGTGGGCATTTGGGGACAGCTGCTGCCCAAGCCTCCCTGTGGCAACCCCTGCACCTTACCTCACAATGGACCTGTGTTCTCCCTGCTCCCAGGGAGGAAGACCCATCCTGCTCAGCCCAGGCCTCCCAGCAAGTGAGTTACTGAGGCCCTAAACCAAAACAGGATAATGGTTGAATATTGGAGATTACTTGACAACCGTTACCCTTCCGCACTCCCCAGTTGCTTAATTCAGCCAAAGGTGTCAAGACCTCACCCTAGAGAGGTTTGGGGTTGTTTTGTTTTGTTTCCCAGAATAGGGAAAAATATGAATATATTTTCTAAGTCTTTTTTCTTCCTGTGCTGCTTTGAAAAGACATGAGGGGTGGGCCCAGCTCAAAGAGATATTTTTGCATCTAGTTTAAGGGAAAAAAAAGAGTCTTTGCCCAAATGTCTGAGGACCTTTTTATTATGAAAACCTGGGATGAACCACTATGAGGAAGAAGAATGCCATTATTAGCAAGGCCAGAGAACAACAGCACCGTCTACTGGACAGAGTTTACTGATGGTGCCCTGTGCAGGGGCAGTGAAGAAAATACGGCTCACTCTGCTGGCTAGTACAGAGAAATAAAAGACATGGAAAAGGACCTGGCCCTTTATAAACTCAGCAGATCCCGTGACGGGCAACTGCTATGGGAAATGGTTCCCAAAACAAATTCCAGACCTTAAGAGTTGCCCTTAAAAATACTTAAGAAAATGGCTTGCGCTCGACTACTAACCTAAAGGTGGGTGGTTCAAACCCACCCAGTGACACCACAGAGGAAGGCCTGCCAATCTGCTTTCATAAACATTACAGCCAAGAAAACCCTACGGAGCAGTTCTGCTTTGTAACACATGCGGTCGCCATGATTCGAATCAACTCACCAGCACTGGGTCTGGTTTTTTTGTTTTATACACCCACATCACCTCCATGCGTTTACTGCCATTTTTATGAGCCCACCCCCACTGTCAACACTTGTCAAACACCCTCTCGCCTTAAGAGACACACAGTAATTCCTTTATTCATTCGTTCATTCATCACCGAACCCTGTGCTAGACATTAAAAAACCAAACCAACCCATTGCCATTGAATCGATCCCGACTCATAGCAACCCTGTAGGACAGAGTGGAGATGCCCCATCGGGTTTCCAAGGAGCAACTGGTGGATTCGAACTGCCGACCTTTTTGGTTAGCAGCCTAAGCTCTCAACCACTGGGCCACCAGGGCTCCAACATTAGGGATATAAAAATAAGCAAGACCCAATGTCCTCGGACCATTCTGTGGGCATCCAGGACCAGATCTGGTCAGGATTCTGCTTCCAATCTTTGTCCGATTCCTTTCAATTCTTCTCCTTTCCTTCATTTCCTCTCTAGACCCTGTCCCCTGCTAAGGGATAAGTGGATATTGGGGTAACTATATAACTTAACCAGACCTCTATATTAACCAGGTAACATGTTTCTTCTCTCATGTGAGTTCACTCTTGAGTGCTTAAGAAAGCTATTTAAGAATGATCCTAATGCCAAGATCTTTAGACAATTTGACAGATACATGGAGGGCAAAAAGGGGATGGGGCTTTGGATATATGTCACTCAAATCATTACTGTTAATGGATGCCTTTTTAGTTCACAAAAATGGCCATCTCTGGCCAACAGGTTAAAGCACAAAGAAAGCCTGAATTTTTTTAGACATAATAACTGAATATGAATATATACTTTTAATTTTCCATTATTAATGAATATGTGTATAAAAATGTATACTCAAGTCTTTCAAATCAAGTTAGCCACAGTAATATCATCAGGAAGAGAAATGTATAATGTTGATAATGAGGCAAGACACCTCTCTGTAGAAGTTAGGAAAATAGAGAAAAACAAATATCTGAGGATGTCTACTCAATATTAGAACAAACATTCTCCCGAATAGAGTCCATTTACAGGCTAACACAGAGTAACCGCCCAGGGCTTCCTAACACCCAAAGTATGGTCACAAAATCAAGGGACTGAAAAAGTTCTCTGAATTCTTCCATTCATTCTTTTCTTCCAGGAAAATCCTAGGCAACGCAGACCAGCTCTATCAATCTTAGTCTTAAAAAATCTTCTAGAGAAATTGATTTTATATGCGGTTTCTTAGTCTCATTCCAGTAGTTAAAAATATGCATCATCAAAAAAAATTCCAAAAAGCTCTGGATTCAACTTAAATCTGCACAGAATGGCCCAAGGACATTGAGTCTTTCTTATTTTTATATCCTTAATGTTGGAAAGAAGGAGAGGGAGGGAAGGTGAAATAGGGAGGGAGAACAACAATTAATCAACCTCCTCCTTGTAACAGCCCTTGTAATCTTAGAGCCTGGGTCTAATTCCACTTATATAAGTATTTCTTTTCCATGATAAGCAACTCTAGATTGATGGGTTATTTCAAGTAAGCCATAGTTTCTTCAATTTTATTTAACGCATTAATAGTAATAACTCAATCATTCACACTGGTATGGTGTCTTATAGTTGCAAAGCACCCTATTAAGCTTTATCTGTTGTCCTTTCTATTTAATTCAGTAGAGAATGATTTGAATATTGTGGACAACTGTTAATAAATGCTTTTACTGACTTCTGTCATTAAAAGAGACACAAGTTTCAAATTAAACCAGGAGTCTTGCTTTATATTTCTAATTTCTGCAAAGGATGTAAGATTTTTGAGGTAATGCCAGCAGTGCTTCTAGAAATAAGTTTCTCTGGTCATTCACATATCTGGAACAGTGTTTGTTACATAAAAGAGTGATTTCTGCTCCAGGTAACTCTTCAATTTATCCTAAGATTGGTTTTTTCTCCAGCCTGGAGTCTCTGTGTCCCAGAGTCTGAACTAGGAACTCTAATATCCACACTGACTCCTGCCTGCAACCTTAACTATCTAGAGATCAAAGTGGGCCCCTTGCCTGTGTTGTTACCATGAGTGACAGATCAGCATTGTGCAGTGCAGTAAACCAGTTCATAGTACAGAGAAAATAGTACTCTTCCTTAGCTAGTTCAGTAAAATCAAAGTGTTGGTCTCAAACAATTTAATTTCATCCTTCCGGGGCAAGTCTTTCTTGAGCCTACCATAACTTAAGAAGGATAAGTTGTAGTATAATTGCTTCCCAGTTAACCATTTTACTGCTATATGTCAATTTTGCCCCCTATCTATTCATCATTTTAAAATATGGAAGATGTGAGTATTTAAAAAATAAAAAAGCTGGGAAGGATTGAATTATTCCCAATGAACAGGATAAAGGATCTGTATTCTCTGAGTTTCAAAAATTGCCACAAGCCTTAGAAACCTGCTTTTCCAGCTGGAAATCCAGTCATATGGTTGTCTAACCATTTGTCTTCAGTGAGTCTTTCTGGTCAATTATTACTTCTCTCAGAGCACACAGCTTGGTCCCCTACCGACAAACAGCAAGCATTTTAAAGTCAATCAAAGTATTGTAAGAGGTGATGCCATTCTGTTTTCTAGTAGAACTCAAGAACCTTATAATATATCCATACCAGATGGTCCATTTTATTAATATAGATTGCACCAATCAGTCTGCTAGTCAATATTAAAAATTTTTAAATCTGTGTACAGTTTGACTAAGGAGTTCCACATTTAGAAATACGTTCAAATTAAATAATTGGATGCATACATAAAAATAGATGTACAAAGATGTTCATTGCAGTGTCATTTATATGTTTATAAAAATGAATATTGGAAAAACTAAATAGCAATGAAAAAATTACGATACATTCATGAATACATATAACATGAATACATTCATGAACCACTAAAATTAATGAAATCTATCTTTTATGGACAGTCATATATATGTTGTTGTTAGTTGCTGTTGAGTCAATTCCAACATATATATATACATATATACATATTTGGAAACCCTGGTGGCGTAATGGTTAAAACTATTTTATGTGATGTGTAAGAGTGTGTGTACATAGAAAAAGCCTTCAGAGAAATACATCAAAATGTCGACAGCAGCTATCCCTGGGTGGCTGGGATTAAAAGTGAATTTATCTTTGTCTTATACCTTCATAAACTATATCATTTTTTAATAAGTATATATATATCTTTCATAATTTTTAAAGCTATTTTCATATTGGGGGGAAAAATAGTTCTTAACTACAGAAAATATTTTATCAAGATTTTGTTTCCCTCAAAGAAAACCACACGTGAGGAAAATTCTATGCTTAGAAAATGTGAATTTTATTTATAAAGAACAATTAAGGAATGGGGTGTTATGTTTAGCTGAGATACATTAACTGAGCATGACTATACAGAGCAAGGGTACATGAAAAGAAATGCTACAAAGTGGCTTTCATACAAACTTTTAAGACCTTCTATTTTTAATGACTGGACCAAAACCAAAAATAGGCATCTTTCAATCCAACACAGTAGTCACTAACCCACATTGCTTGGCTGTAAACACACCCAATTCCTTCTCCCTCTTCTCACCCACAGGCTCTCATATATGAAAACGACTTTAAGGACCTTAGCCAGTGGTATTCACACTGGGTTTCACAAAGTTGCTGACCAGGGCTTGTCAGCAGAGACAGAGGGACCGAGGTCCTAGTCCTCCATTTTTTTAGTCCTAGAATGATGCATAAAGCTTCTCTTGAGAAAACAGTTCTACGGTTTAAAAAAAAGAAAAAGTGCTGTGGGAAACACCTTCATTGTGCAAATAGGGATCCGATGCCTGGAAAACTAAGTTACTTATTCACCAGAATGGAAATGCCACGACTAGAATGTAGGTTTCCTAACCCTCATTCTGTTACTGTTTTCATAGCACCATGGAGGCTCCTCGAAAGAAGGAATCTCTATATGACAAGAAAAAATCAGACACAGTGAAAGCTGAGTGTTCTTGTCCCAAATCTGAGATATTCCATTTCTGGCTGAAAAGTAATTAGCAGTGTTCCAAATTGTTAATGTTCTTATGGAAGGCAACAAACCATAATATAAAAAAGTCTTTAAAATATCTAACCCAAGACCTCTGAACAGTCATTGTGCTGAATGTCACCAAGAGATTTTCATCTTAGTATTTAGTGGCTGGCAGGAGATGACTCAGTGCCACAGAATTTAATTTTAAATTGTTTTCAAATAAATTCACAGGGCCCAGTAGCATGAAACTTTGGAAGGTGACAGGGTGTCTCTGGAGATGTGAGAGTTTTTTAGGCCATATATCAAAGGTTATCTCTGGCAGTTTCAGGGATTTATCGTGTTCTCCACCCCAATTGTTTCTAAAAGCTCTCAACCATGCCTTCCTGTGCAGGAAAATTAAATCTGGAATTCTTGCCATCCTTGCCTGCCTGGGACCTCAGAATATCCAGCTCTTATGCCTAGAAACGGCTCAAACATTCCTTGATGGCGGCTGTCATTAACCGCCCGTTTTCTGGATGGGGAAGCAGAGGGTGCAACCATTGGTCAAGGTCACCCAGTGAGTCAGTGGCAAAGCTGGGAATAAAACCCAGACTTTCTGACTCCCTCTCCCGTCCTCTGACCATTAAACCACACACTCTTGACCAGGATGAAACAAGCTTGTCTGTCTCAGTGTCAGGAATGAGCTGAGGGAGCTCTGCAATTTATCCATTTCCTGCTCAAACGTTCATATGCCATTTATTTCATCAGCTAATGGGCAAATGACTTGAGATAGCTCTTCACTCTAAAAAAAAAATTGCTTTTTATTAATTTGTCAAGGAAATGCTATCTTAATTTGGAAGAGCAAGAAAAACCATTTTGCTTTTTTTCCGTCGTACCTCATTGTGTAACACTGGCAGCGTGGCTGCTTTGAAAATCCGCAGAAGCGGCTTCCTTTGCTCTGCTGATGGCCAGTTCTGTTGCCAGCTTCTACATATGGCCTTCTCTGTGCTGGGGTCGGGCAGCCCGTGGTTCCTGGCAAAGGCCTGCACCATAGACAAGCCAGGCCTTGACGTGGCTGCTCCTTTTCCTGCTCCTTTGTATGTTCCTTGACCACAGAGGACCAAGTTCTCCCGCCAGCTACACCCCACATGCCACTTGAAATGTAGTCAGCAGTGACTATTCCACAGGGCACCAGCCAAAGTCCGGAGCAACTTTACTAGGAATGAGGGAAAGGCAATACAAGCAGGTCTCCTGCCAGCGAGCACCATCTCCTGCCAAGGACCACAGGGGTAAGAAGGTTTTTATCGTCTTGAGTGGCAGGACAGCCCCATTGGTAAACGGTCCCTCTTTTACTCCTGGCCTATAAAGTTGTCCCTCCCGGCATTTTATACCTGTTACGTTTGGTCAGGGCAACGATTGTGAGGATGGCGCAGGACCAGGCAGTATTTTGTTCCATTAAATGTAGGGTCTCTATGAGTCGGCACTGACTCAACAGCACCCAACAACAATAACAATATATATGTTCGATCATAAATATTTCTCCAGATGAACTAACTTGTTTTCTCCCGAACTCCTGTTGTCATTTTAGAGACAACCTCCAAACTCTGGGTTGGTGTTTTGGAGCTGCTAGTTCCATCCTAGCAGGCAGTAAGTCATGGTGTTCTGTGATGACTTTGCTCACAGACCCTGTCAGCAGAATCATGAAGCAGCAGAGAAATGGAGTCAGGAAAGGAGCCCAAAAAACACAATGCCGCTGCTGAGTTGATTCCAACTCATAGTGAGCCCACGTGTTACAGAGTAGAACTTCTTCAGAGGGTTTCCTTGGCTGTAATCTTTATGGAAACAGATTGCCAGGCCTTTCTTCTAGGGTACTGCTGGGTGGGTTCAAACTGCCAATCTTTCAGTTAATAGCTGAGTGCAAATCATTTGCACTATTATTGCACTGTCCAGGCTGCTATTTTCCACCCTCCTTGTGTATTTGTTAAACCCTAAAGATATGAATTGAACCCAAAAAATATGTCTTGAAGTCCTGGACCCCGTACCTGGGTATGTGAACTTGTTTGGAAATAAGGTTTTTCTTTTGTTATTAGGTTAGTTAGGTGATAACAGGGTAGGGAGGGTCCTAAACCTAATCACGTCTGAGTTATAAAAAGAACAGAATAGCCATAGACAGACACACACAGGAGGAAGACAAACACCAAGGAATGCTAAGGAACAACAAGGATCAACGGCAGACGCCAGAAACTAGGTGAGGGGCTCACGGGAGGAAATGACACAGTTGAGACCCTGATTTGGACTTTTAGCCCCCAGAACTATGAGAAAATAAATTTCCATTCTTTAAAGCCACCCACTTGGGGTAGTTCTGTTATGGTAGCACTGAGTAACTAAGACACCTGCCCAGTCCAGGTGAGGCAGCACTTTGTCATGTTAGAGTTCCTAAAACCCAAACCCCAACCCGTCAATTCCAGCTCATAGCAACCCTGTGAGACAATAGAATTGCCCCATAGGGTTTCCAAGGAGCGGCTGGTGGATTTGAACTGCCTACCTTTGGGTTAGCAGCCGTAGGTCTTAACCACTGCACCACTAGAGCTCCAAGAGTGCCAAAGGCCACTTCAAAATCTGAGGCTTTAGTACGTCCTCCCAAAGAAGGGCTGTGCCTGCCCTCCGCACGCCAGACGCCTGCCCTGTGCCTGTGAGAAACCCTGAGGGCCAAGTCCATCGCACTCGTTAAGAAACAAAGTCCCTACTGACACATAAAGTGGCCCCACATCAGCTTCCCTACAGTTCTTAAAATTGCAAGCATTTAAAAAGCTGATCCTGCTTGTCTTTCCCATGACACATGGCTCCAACTGCCTTATATTATTCTATTCAACTCTCTCTGCACAGCCATCAAGCACTGTGTTCCCATGAGAAGAAATGTTTGTTTAATGTGACAGCACTGGATACACTCCAGGGAGAGTGACAGCATAATTTTGTTTACCGTTCACTCCAAGTTCTAAAGAAGTAAACTTCATTAACTTTTGTGATAAAACACAAAGACTCTATTATTTCCCTTACCCATAAAATTAAAAAAAAAAAAACTTTGATGTCCCCAAGAAGGCAGGTTTTTTGAAGTTTTTATTGCTGTACCCAGGTGATCTGCCGGCTAATACAGCTTCTGTTGACCTGTCACCTCGGATGGAAACGCCCAAGTCGGCAGCTCTGAGCGCGCCGCTGCGTGGAAGCCTGTTTGCTCATCCGCGTATATTTCATGGGCCATCTGACAGCCTGACTAGCTCCACAAAGAGGCGTTACATCTCTGCCTAACGTTGTACAGATATGTATTTTTCATTCACAGGCTAACAAAACTATGAAGACTGATACCTCATTCAAAGCAGTCGTTCAACCAGAAAAATAAGAGACTTAAAAATAGTGCGTGGTCTATGAAGCCCTGACTTAAGTCGCAGAGGGGGCTAGAGAGGCTGCAGTCCCACTCAGGGTCAGGCTGAGTGAGGGGAGTGCAGAGAGCCTGGGGAGCACGGGGAGAGCGAGTCCCCCTGACCCTCCACCTTCCAAATCTGGTAGAAGAGCTTGGGGGCCTGTTTAGGCTCGTGTCTTCTTTTTTTAAAAATCGTGTTATTGAGTTAAAATATGTATATAACAAAACATTTGCCCAGTCAACAATTTTTATATGTATAATTCAGTAATGGAGCCTGGATAATGCAAGCGTTTGCAATGTGCTGCTAGCCTAAAAGGTTGGTGGTTTGAACCCACCCAGCGCCTCCATGAAAGAAAGGTATGGAGAACTGCTTCCGTAAACATTACAGCCGAGAAAACCCTTTGGAGCAGTTCTCCTCTAACACATGGGGTTGCCATGAGTCGAGGGCTGACTCCACAGCAGCTAGCAACAACAACCAAAAAACTCATTGCCGTGGAGTGGATTCTTACTCACTGCAACCCTGTAGGACAGAGTAGAACTGCCCCATAGGGTTGTTAAGGCTGTAATCTTTAGGGAAGCAGACTGCCGTATCTTTTTGCCGTGGAGCAGCTGGTATCTTGAACGGAGGACCTTCCGTTTAACAGCCAAGCACTGAACCACCGTACCACCAGGGCTCCTTTAACAACAAATTCAGTGACATTGATTATGTTCATCATGTTGTGCAACCATCACCACACGTCCATTTCCAAATTCTTCTGAGGCTTGTGTCTTCTTGAGTCTCTGTCCACATGGTGGAAAAACTTTTAGGATGAAAGATAATAAGGAAAAGTATCTGGGAAAAAATAATTTTTATAAAACTGCTTTTGATTGTAAAAAAAAATTAGCCAGAAACCCAAAGCAAACCCCAATATTAGATATTGGAGCAGATTACCTTATTTTTTTTAATGATTTTTTTTTCACGCTGAAAGGAAAGAGTTGGGTGTTTGTGACTGTGTCAGCAAGCACAGGCCCCAGCCTCTGACTGCCCACAGAAATTAAACTGCTTTCAAAGGGAGGAGTGGGCGAGACAGTCCAAGAAAAGGAATTTTAGGCCTTTTGCATTCATTAAAATTCATTTGGAGAATAATCAACTTCCATATACATCAAGCAGTCATCTTTTCCGCTTTATTTTAAAGCAGCATCTGAAGATCTGACAGTAAACAATGATATGAAAGTTTCCTTCACAAGATGTTCTTGTTCTTTTTTTCCGCCCTAATAAAATGGTGTTTATGGCTTAATATGCAGAATTGGAAAGAAAGGATGTGATTAGGAAGGCATAAAGATTTAAAAACAGTAGGCTCTTGGGATAGAACTGTAGTTGGAGGGTACACTTTAAAAAAAAAAAAAGGCAAACTCTTACTTGTAAAGAATCAGAATTTTTATCTATTTTCTCCCTCTGATTTCAGCAAGGTTGTTTTTATTTACAGCCCTTGTTTTCTGGAGCTCTTTAATCTTCTCAGAAGGAAGCAGTGGTCTCTTTGATTTTACCTGGCTTTACTTAGCTTACTGTCTTCTGGGTACTTGAATCCAGTTCCCTGAGTAGCCCAAGGAGATTTTGGGTTTATTTGCTCCTTCTTTCAGATCTTGTGATATTCTGAACTGACAAACTCTTGTCTTAAAACCAAAGACCTTTAAGTCTTGCATCAAGGCACTTAAGGACAATTCCAAAAGCATTTTCTTTCTTTTCTTTTTTTTCCCCTCCTTGACCTGAATATTTGTTATAATTTTTTTTCAGTTAAATTAGGGTGAGTGTGGTATGTAGACAATGGGTACTTAACACCTTCGTGACTTCTCTCCTTTCTGTTACAATTTAGCCCAGTGCTTCCCAGCCTATCAGGCCCAATGCCACCTTTTTACAACAAATATTTTGTTAAGCTCCCTTTACTATCCTGAAATGAAAACCATAGACAATAGACCCTATATATACCCATTACTTTTTAAAAATAAAGATAATGCCTTATGTATAGTATAAATTTAACATAAAATGAAAATTATTTTTTAAAAAATAATATGGATTGGCAATGACTACGTTGGAAGACAGCGAAGTAGAGTGTCACCTTTAAACTCAACAACTACAAAGGCAAACTGAGACAAATGTGTTGTGTAGACAACTACATTCTTAAACAGTGTTGCCATCAGTTATGTAATTTTTCAAAAATATGAAAAATTAAAAATTTTTTTTAAAGTTCTGAACAAAGTACAAAGTTGTATTTGTGGAAAATTTAGACTGTATTAATACCGTGTATTAAATGTTGTTGTTGTTAGGCACCGTGAGGCACTGGATGGGTTTGAACTGCCAATGTTTAGGTTGGCAGCGAGCGCTTAACTGTCACACCACCGGGGCTCCTTATTACTAAATACATTATGTTTATATGTAAAATGGAGTTAGGTTTTTGTTCAGATAATTTTACATAGGTCTCTCCAAATTCATGACTGTCCACTTGGACATACAAAAGCCATATGGGGTGCAGAACAATTCTTCATACTACAGGAATATCCCAAGCTTGCATAATGTTGAGCCTCCCTGCCCAGTAAATGTTAAGGAAAAAAAAAAAACCCAAACCTGTTGCCGTCAAGTCAAATCACCCTCATTAACTGGGATAATTAAAAAGCAAACTCAGAAGTTTTAAAAAAAATAACCCATAGGGGGCAGTATAACTGGTCTAGTTTTTTGGAGGTAAGAAGCCCACAGATAATTCTAGGTGCTTCCAAGAATTCCTGAGTATCTTCACATACCCGATTTCCAAAGTGGAGTCTGGAGAGAAATAGGCCCCAGGAACGAATTAGGTAGGGAGGCTCTCTGGACAGGATAGCTTTTTGGGGGTATTATTGCCATGGGCCTTTCTCTTGGGGCACTCCTTCCACCACCTTTGCCAAACATCATAAATGTATTAAGGTACATAAACAATTTTACTATGGTGTGGTGGAACCTCTTGAGTTGAACATGCAAATTATGTTGTTACAGCTTCAAAAAAGGTTCAGGCTCTTCATTTCATTTTTTTTTTTTTTTTTCATTCCAAGTTTACCTTTAATTGCAGCCTCCAGACCTAGACTGCAAGTCTTGGCATAACTCCCATAATATTAAAAAATATAACAATTCCCTTCAATCTGTGTCTCTAGTCCCACCTCAAACTTGGTTCTGTGCCAATACTGCTCCTCTCACAGTTTACTGAACCTAACTTCCTGGCTTTCTGTGTTCTGTCCCACAATCATCCTGGAGCTGCGCTTCCTACTCTCCAGACACCTAGCCCCCAGGCCATCCTTGTGAGTGGCTAATCTCACCAGACATTTCAAAAATGTGTTCTAAAACATCCGTAGAGTCTAAAAGTGTTCGCCATCCCCCTTCACAATGTTACCTGCTCAGATCCTCAATGTAACGCTGTAAAGTAGATCAGGGAGGTTGCCAATGAGGACACTGAGGTACAGAGAGATTTACTGATTTGCTAAAATCACACAGCAAATAATAAGCACCAGAACTTGAAAAATTGCACAGGGTTTTATTTGCTTGTTTGTTTTTGTCTTTACTATTTTATTCTTAATTCAGTAGACTTTTCATTCATCCATTCACTATCCCCATTAAAATAAAAATTGCTTTGGTGAACTAATTTGTATTTGTCCTTTCCACACTCCTTTGAGATTTAACAGTCTCTCGAAAAGCCTTCTTGCTTTTCATTTTGTCAGGACAGTTGGAAAACCCCTCATTTTCTAGTCTATCATCATATCCCCAGAAGTGCCTCTGCCCTTCAGATGGTTTAAAGTGTCCTTCCTTTGACCCTTTCCAGCAATGAATTCTTTCTTGGTATATAGAAACCAGAATTGCCACACTAAAAGATATGTATGTCCCGCCTTTTAGTACACAGAGAGCTGCTATCCAGTCAACTCCAACTCGTGGCAACCTATGTACAACAGAACGAAGTGTTTCCCAGTCCTGCGTCATCTTCATTATCACCAGCATGTTCAAGTCCCTCATTGTGGCTATTGTGCCAATCTATCTCACCAAAGGAGCCCTGCTGGTGCAGTGTGATGAGCTCGACTGCTAACCAAAGATCTCCCTCACCCTCGATGGCCCTCTAATTCACCAAACACGTTGTCTTCCTCTAGCAATTGATACCTCCTGATGACATGTCCAAAGCAAAGGAGTCAAACAATATTCTGTTGTGATCCATAAGGTTTTCGCTGGCTCATTTTCAGAAGTAGATCACAAGGTCTTTCCTCCTAGCTTGTCTTAGTCTGAAAGCTCCACTGAAATCTGTCCACCATGGGTGAACCTACTGGTATTTGAAATACTAGTGGCATAGATTCCAGCAACGTAGCAACATACAAGCCACCACAGTACAACAAACTGATAGACAGGTGGTGGTTTGGTACAAAGGTGAGATAACATTTTCCATTTTACTTCTGAAGCAAAAGATCTTTTTGGGCTTGAGACTTCTCAGAACAGTAAGTACTACCTGTTCACCACTCCCTAAGGACTCACTGTGCTCTCACCTTTTCATGGTTTTCACCCTACTCCTTCAACCAGGATGCTCTTCAACCCCTTGCTGCCCTTAACATCACAGACTCCAAGGCCTAGCTTAAATGCTGCCTTCTCTATGAAGCCTTCTCTAGACTTCCAGAATAATCCCTCTATTTCTCCAATAGGACATTTCTAAAAAGTGTTTAGCACTGATCTAATTCTGCTGGATATTACAGTTAATTGCTCAAAAACGTCTGTCCAATATTCATTCTTATTTACACCAGCATTAAGTTTCACTTGTTTCCTTGCTCACCATTGCTTTTTGTGTTCCATCGTTTCCTCCTGAATTCATTTTTTTTTTTTTTTTTTTTTCTGCACGAACAAAGCTTTATTGAGAAAAGTAGCTCGCGAGCGGAGACAAAGAGGGACAATGCTAGGCTAGCGTTTGTCTCCCTGAATAAAGGATTGGCTGGGGCTTATAAAGGTTTTTAGGTGGGAAAAGGTATCATCTTTATTCATGAAAGTGTGGGGTTATGAAGATTAGGTGTGCACACAGGAGGCAGCCCAAAATGGAACCCATAACAAAGGCTCCTGGGACCTGAGGATGGCAGGACTTATTATGGGGTGCTGCGCCTGCAAAGTCCCCCCATGGTGCCGGCTCGATTCCTATCGCGGGTCTGTCAGTCACCTTGCGGATGTCTGCACATGCTCCAGGGACAAGATCAGGCTCATTTTTCTTTTTTCTGGCATAACCTCTCTCTGAGAGGATCTCTGGCTGGTAAATTTCTTGAGTCCTATATGTTTCAGTTAGGACGCTTTTGGCTGCAAGTAACAGAAAATCCTACTCAACTAGTTTAAAAAATAAAGAAACTCAATTATCTCACTTAACAGGGGGTCCTGAGATACAGCAGCTCCATGAACAGAGATATCATGTAAAGGCAGGCTCTTTTCATCATTACACTCTGCCATCCTCCATCTTCCTATCCTGCTCTAGGGTTAGTTCCCTTCTTGGCAACGGCTGCCACAGTCCCAGGAATCACAGGCAGACGTGACAATGTCCAGGGGAAGAGGAGTCTGCCTCTTCCTCTGTTAATCTCTTTAAAGGAAAAGAAATCTTTCACATAAGCCCCCCAGTAGGCTTCCCCTCACATCTATTAGCCAGGATCGAGTCACCTGGCCCTTTCTATACCAACTGCAGGGAATGGGATTACTACCATTGGCATAGACTAAATGAGATTTAAGGAGCCCTGGTGGCACAACAGTTAAGCGCTTGGCTGCTAACAAAAAGGTCGGCAGTTCGAACCTATCCAACTGCTCTAGAGAGAAAGGCCTGGTGATTTGCTCTCATAAAGATTATAGCCTGGGAAACCCTATGGGAGCAGTTCTACTCTGTCACGTGAGGTCACTATGGGTAGAAAATCAACTCAACAGCACCTAACAGCAACACAACAATTGAGATATACGCCTTGTTGGGACAGAAGGTGGGGACAAACACATGGATAACCTAAGATTTGTTGGTGAACACTGACAGGAAGGGCTCCAGAGAATGTACTTAGTGTGCACACAGAGAGTTGTGCTTGGACAGGGCAAAGCAGGGAGGACCATGTATTTATGGGGGAAGTTAAGGCAAGGCAGAAATTACTTAACCAATCCTGCAGTAATGAAAGCTTTGCCAGTTTAGAATATGTGTAACTTGGCAGAAGCCATCTGGGGGAGTTTACATTCTAGCTGTGGTGTCAGCTAGAGACCTCAGAGCCCTCCCTGCTGAGTCTGCTCATTGCTAGTTACTTAACGGTGTGTGGGGAGTTCAGGGACATGTGACAGAGTTTGTCTTGCTTCATCCCTGAATCACATGGAGGAGGAATGTACACCTCAACAAAGCAAGAAAGATCTTCTGAGTAGGTTATTGGATGTGTCCTCTACCTTGAATGTTTGAAACCCTCGTTAACGATGACTAAAAACTTAATTCTAGGCTTAAAAATTCTTTCTCTTCAACACTCTGTAGATTTTGCTTCATTGCCTTCTTGAATCCGGTATTGCAGGTGAAAAATCTGTGGGTTATCTGCTGTCTCTAGTATTTGTTATCACTAGTAGCTTTTATACTTTTTTCTTCATCTTTTGTGCCAAAATGTCTAATTTTGTGTGAATTCATGAGATTGTTTCATCCTGCTGGGCACATAGCTCTCTTTCAGTCTAAGGACTTTCTTTGGGTATTATTTCTTTTGTTATTTATTTGAGGATTTCCTTCATCATTTCTACTTTATTCTTCCAGAACCACCCAGGGGAACAACATATCATCAGACAGGCTTTGAAATCTATGGATATTTTATTCAGGTCTCCTAACTACTCCTGCATACTTTTCATCTATTTATTCCTTTATGCTCTTTTCTGAAGTATTTGACCCCATTTTCCAGCTCAGCACTTACCGTTTTGGCTTTGTCTTTTCTGCTGTTCAGCCCTCTGTTGAGGTTTTCTTTTTTTTAATAAACTTCATTATTGAAATATAACATACATACAGAAAAGTGCACAAATCTTAAGTGTAGAGGTTAATGAAGAATCACAAAGTGAACACACCTGTGTAACCCTCACAAATGAAGGAAGAGGACAGTACCAGGAATGTTGCCTTTGACCCTTTAAGATATATGGTGTACGTTTCTCATACAGTAATTTAGTCAATGAAAGAAAAAGCTGAAAGTACTGCTAGACTCATCTTTAACTTAGTTTGCAATTGAGGCAAGTGTTCATTCTGTAAGAGTAGGTATTCTGGTTCTGAGACAGAGAAGATCTTTGTTCAAATGAGATAAGCAAACTTCCTCAAGCTCCACAAAGATCTCAGTTCACTATGATAATGCTGACAACATTCCTAATTATTCCCTCTTGCTCTTATGATCATTTTCCTCATCCTGAACCAAATCAAGGAAAAGTTTTTCTGAACTATAAACCAAAAAAATCGTTGTCGTTGACTCAATTCCGACTCATAGTGACCTTATAAGACAGAGTAGAACTGTGCCATAGAGTTTCTAAGACTATAATCTTTATGGAAGCAGACTGCCACATCTTTCTCCCAGAGAGCAGCAGCTAGTGGGTTCAAATTGCTGACATTTGGGTTAGCAGTGTAACCACTGAGACACCAGCGTGAATTTTTATGCAGAGGTCTTTCCTTGGCTTAAGCTCCACCCTGGATATTTGTTCTTCACACTCTCCAGGAGTTAAAAGGAAATGAGTATTCCTTCTCAGTAAGAGGTGTATTGAAATGACAGCTCTCAATGGGCCATCAAGTAAGTGACAATGAAGGCTAGCTTGCCTGTCCTCTCAGGGTGATCTGGGAGAGGATGGTAAAAAGGTACTCTATCTCCTCAGTCTCCTACTCTGCCTGCTGCTCTCGAAGTCATTTTCATTAATTCTTCTTGTTGGGGATTGATTGTCTTAGCAGATAACCTCAAGAGGAGACAGATCTCAAGAAACTGATCAGAACTTGCAGCTCTCATATGGGCCCTCTTGAAGTCTCAAAAAAATATCTAGGTCCTTCAGTGGCTGGAAAATTTGGTGTTCAGTTCAATTCAGCATATGCTTATTAAGTACCTATCTTTTTTTATTTATTCAACAAATATTTACTGATCACCTACTGTGCACCGGGCTCTGTTTTAGGAGTCATAGAGGATACAATAAGTAAGAAGAGACCCTGCCTTGAGGGAAATTCTAAGTTATTTGGAAGGAAAAGGCATACAGACGTACTTAAAACAAATAACAGAAACTAGAAGGGCTTCATGAAGAGATAGATGCCATTTAATATGAACCTTGAAGCTAAGTAGGAATTTGACAGAGATAATAGAAACAAGAGCATTCAAAGAGAGGAAACTGCATAAAGAAAGGCATGGGAATAGAGTAGTTGGGTGTGGCTGGAATGACCCATTGCCATCAAGTCAATTCCAACTCATAGTGACACTATAGGACAGAGTAAATTGTCCCATAGGGTTTCCAAGGCTGAAATTATTCTTCCACGGAGCACGGTTGGTGGGTTTGAACCATTGACCTTTTGCTAAGCAGCGGAGCACTTAACCACTGCATCACCTGGGCTCCTGACAGCTGGAATGAGAATAGAGGCAAATTAACAGGTAGATTGTTAAAAAAAAAAAAAAGCCCCGGTGGAACACTCAGCTGCTAACCGAAAGACTGGCAGTTCAAACCTACCTAGTGGCTCCGTAGGAGAAAGGCCTGGTGATGTACTCTTGTAAAGATTACAGTCTGGAAACCCTATGGAGCCGTTCTACTCTGTCACATGGGGTCGCTATGAGTTGGAAATGACTCAACAGCACACGACAACAACAGATTGTAAAAAAAAAAAAAAAAAGGAGAGTCGATCTATGTGCACCAGACTTACAGATCACAACTCCTATCAATAGCCAGTAGAAGCTGTATCACCCAAATTGGGCTATTTTATAGATTAGAATAAGATTCCTGAGTAGAAGTAAAAAATATTTTTGTTAATCCAGTTAAACCTGGCTTAAATTCTTTAAGCCAATACAAAGTGCTAAAACGAACCCTTTCCTTAAGGAGACTTCTGTTTAATTAATGGATTAGAGGAGGCAAAAACTTGTCCGTAGTTTTCCTAAATAGAAACATGGAAAAGCTAAGGCAAACGTATCGGTGAAAATGAGGGAAATGAGATGGGTTGACACAATAGCCTCAGCAATGGACTCAAACATACCAAAATCATAAAGGTGGCGCAGAACTGGGTAACGTTTCCTTCTGTTGTATATAAGGTCACCATGAATCAGAGCCAACTCAACGGCAACTAACCACAACAACAAGACATTGATGATTAGAGTTAGTTCTAGCTAAAAGGAACATAAGGAGCCCTGGTGGTGCAATGGTTAAACACTCAGATGCTAACCAAAGGATCAGAGGTACAAACACAGCAGTCTCCACAGGAGAAAAGACCTGGCAATCTTCTCCAGCAAAGATTACAGCATAGGAAACCCCACTGGGCAGTTCTCCTCTGTCAGATAGGGTCACTATCAGTAGGAATTGACTCAGTGGTACACAACAGCAACAAATGAAACATAGACAGTTAATCTACATTTAGGCAGGGTTTTGAATAATGGAGAAGGGGCTGGAGAAGATGGAAGTGGGAAGATCAAGCTTCCCTGCTCCATTTGTAATGCTCCTGTTGGACAAGCAAGGAGCTTATGGAAATGTTAGTGCTCCTGGATCACTTGCCCTGCATAGATATAAACTAGAGTAGCAATTTGACTCAGTCAATTAACTGTGGATGTTAAGTGGACTTTTCATTAGCATACACTGCTATGATGAACACAAAATGTATGTATTCTGTGCCACCCTCTAGGCATTCAAATAGGGGCTTTCTTTATATTTTAAAAGCGTTATTATTATTACTTAAATAATACCATAGATGACCATTATACCCACAATGTGGAAAAAGAGAGAAGTTGAGTAATGCTCCTGAGAGAAGTGGATGATGGACTTGAGATCTAAAAGACAAGATGGTAGTACAGGAAGGACATCTCAGGCAGAGGGAGCACTGGGTAAAGGCATGGAGACAAGAGAGAATTTGATGGAATCAAGGAATGCTAGTAGCTCCGGAGGACTAAAGTATGGGGCTAAAAGAGGGGAGTGACTATAAATTAGGTATGAGCCACATTTTCTAAAGCCCTATATACCACGCTGGAGCTCCTGGACTGTGCAAACGGTTAATGCATTTTTCTGCTAACTGAAAGATTGACAGCTCATGTCCACCCAGAGGTGCGTCAGAAGAAAGACTTAGTGATCTACTTCCAAAAAAACAGCTGTTGAAATCCCCGCAGAACACAGATCTATTCTGATACATTTGGAGTCACCATGAGTCAGGGTCGACTCCATAGCAACTGGTTTTATATACCACATTAAGAAGTTTAGCTCTAGAAGGCAGACTATAGCAGAATAAGGAGCTTGTGCTTGAGTGTGCTCACAAGAACCAGGGCAAATTGGTAGATTTTGTCACTTAGTTCAAGACTTTCTAAGATCATTGTTACTGTCTAAGTTTATGAGGTTACCTTTTACCACTCCACATACACACACACACACACACACACACACACAAACCATTACACGGGTCATTTAACATAGACCTACTGATACGGTGCTGCTCCATTAAAAGTACAAGTAGAGTGAGCGGCCATCTAAGATACAACTACTGTATTTGTCTCTACTTGTCCAGAGTAAAAGAGAAAGAAGGAAATCAAAGACTCAAAGAAGAAACTAGTCTACAGGACAAATAGTCTACATGAACCATGGCCGCATCTACCCCGGAACCAGAAGAACTATATGGTGCCTGGCTACTACTACCGACCACTCTAATAAGGGCCACAGTAGGTATCTCGTGATAGAATGGGAGAAAAATGTGGAACAGAACCTCAAATTCCTAAAAAAAAAAAAGAAAAGAAGAAGAAGAAGAACCAGACCTACTGGACTGGTTTGAGACTGGAGGACTCCCTGAGACTATTGCCCTGAGATAATCTTCAAAACTTGAACCAAAACTAACCTCTGAGGTCACTTTGTAGCTAAATAATAAACTGGCTCAAAAGACAATGAATAGCACCTGTAAGTAATGTGCTATATGCAATCAGTCAACAATTACTTTAAAATAAAGATGAGACTCTAAGAGGGCAAGAAAATTAGATTAATGGAAACAGAACAACCAGACGGAAATAATGAGAATGTTCATGCATTGTGAAGATTGTAACCAATGTCACTGAACAACTTATGTAGAAATTGTTGAATGGGAACCTAAACTGTTGTGTCACTGAAAACACAATAAAATAATATTTTAAAAAGTGAAGAAAAAAAAAAAAAAAGAAGTTTAGCTCTTACCCTAAAGGCAATAGGAGTCATCAAAGCATTTTAAACAAGAATCCTACTTTCATGCTAGAAATATCACTCTGGCAGCTAAAAGAAAAACGGTTGAGCATAGACGGACTGAAGGCAGAGAAACCAGTCAATATTCCACTGCAGTCTGCCCATCAAGGCATCGTGCGGGCCCACACCATAGCATGGTGACTAAGTCTTGTTTTGTAGAGAGCTGAAGAAATAACTTATGCTTGAACTGCCTGGTTATGTCATTAAGGCTTCTCACCACCCCTTGTTTATTAGAACATTTCTCGAGCCAACTTTTTAAACCATAAGACTTCAGAATAAGAATATCATATACATTGAGGATATTTTAATTTAACTTTCCTGAGAGCAGGAAACCAACCTCTTGCAAAGTTCAGCACATTCCTCAAAGCTGCCCTCACTTCCCTGCCCGATTGAGTCAGGCAGCCAAAGGGCTTCATTGCTAAGACAGTTCCATCCAAGGCCTCCACACTGCATTGCCCTCTACATGCTCTCTGGTTAAACCACTTGAGATTGCTTGGAAAATTACAAAGTAAAACTACAAATGTTATTTCTCTACTTATCTTTTTCAGAAATCCTACTTAGAGGCCCCTTTTTATCAACCATTTTATTTCTCTGTCAGTTTTACAGGCCCCAAACTCCCTCTTCATTGAAAGGAAATGTGGACTTTTCAGTAGAATTAGATTTTATGCTCTGGTATTTTCAGACTTAATTTGCTATTATTTCATTTGTTTCAAAATACATCTAAGGAGGGAGAGGGAAATGAGGGAAAGAGGATGCCTCTGATCTAATAAATGCTGCTTAAATATGCAGGGCTAGGTGCTACGAGGCATACAAGTACCAAATATAAACTCATTTCCTTTTTAAAACATATGACACCATATATTGAATAATAGCAATACAGTGCATCTGGATTTGAAAAAAAGGCATTTGGCAAAGTTTCAAGATAAGAAAAAAAAGCAAAGAAATAGGGGCTGGATAAGGTTATGTGGTTAACATGATTCAAACCTGACAGTACCCAAGAGTGTTGATTAATGAATTGCTGCCATTTGGTAGGAAGGACTCTAGTCTTAACCCCCATCCAGTTCATCAAATTTGTAATCACATCGAAAGTGATATATGCTCTCAATTTTGCAGATGATGCAGTGCATCTGGTGCAATGCTAGGCACTTAGCAATTGCTCAATAAATGTTTGCCAAATTTAATTGACAGGGAATTGTTGATCCTTTGCATGACAGAACCACTATTTTAAATGAATTCTTTAGACTGAAAGAAAATGAAAATACTAATACAATAATACTGAAAAGGGATAAATAAATTTTGTGCTCTTGGGTTCATATAGTCAATAGTACAAGTGTAGAATTGGGGAAGCCCAATTTAACACATGAAAAAACTTAAGATTTAGTTGACTACAAGCTAAGTATGAATTAAAAGGTAGCTTTCTTCCTCCTGCAAAATTAATTCAGGCTACATAGCATTGTGTATAGATCAGGGAAGTAATAGCCTATTCTCCTCTGCACTGTTTAGACAACATCTGGAAACTGTGTTTCATACAAGGCATGACATTTTAAGAGGATTGTTGATAAAGGCATTGTGTCCAGACTAGAATGGGCATAATGGCTAAAGACTCCTATTAAAAAAATGTAAAGACATTTGGATTTGCCTGGAATATAAAATACTTGGGCAGGAGTAGGGGTAATTGAAGGATTATCATGGATAAGCAGAATTCAAATTATTCTTGGTAGCTCCAGAGGGTTAGCTTAACTAAGACCCTTGAAAGAACTGAGAAAAAAGCAAATTTTGGCTCTAGATAAGAAATAATCCTTTACCAAATAAATGATTCACAAATGAAATAGTGAGTGCCAACAAAGTAATATTGAAAAATAGGTAACTTTTAGAGAGAATTATTACATGGATTGGTTTGTTAAACTTTTAAAAAAGTGCTCCATATTTTGAAGACTCTTCCATCTCTAAGACTGCCTGATTGTGATCATCATTATATTCCATCTGAAAGAGATAGTTAATTCAGTTGAATTCCACATGTATTTTTGGATTGCCTCTTTTGTACTAGACACCTTCTAGATATTGGATATATAATGGAATAAAACATAGTGCTTGAACTAAGAAGCTTACAGTCTTGTGATAGAGAATGACCTAAATAGATAACTTCAATATGTTTTGTATAACAGTGCCTGCACGTAGCAAGCACTTGCATTAGTTTCCAATTGCTTCTATAACAAATTGTCACAAATTTAGTGGCACAAAACAACACAAATTTATTGTTGTAGAATAATGGAGGTCAGAAGTACAAAGTCCAAACTAGCTCTTACTGGGTGAATATCAAGTTGTGGGCAAGGCTACATTCTTTCAGGAGGCTGTAGGGGAGAATCCATTCCCTTGCCTTTTCCAGCATTCCTTGGCTCATGGCCCCATTCCTCCAACTTCAGTGCCAGAAATGTTGGGCAGAGTCCTTCTCACACTGTCATCTCTCTGGTTCTCTCTGTTATGCCTCCCTCTTCCACTTAAGGGACCCTTGTAATTACATTGGGCCCACCCTGGTAATCCAGGATAATCTCTTCATCTCAAGGCAAAATGATTAAACCGGTTGCCATTGAGTCAATTCCAACTCATAGCGACCCTGTAGGACAGAGAAGAACTGCCCCATAAAGTTTTGAAGGCCATAAATCTTTACAGAAACAGATTGCCACATCTTTCTCCTGTGGAGCGGCTGGTGGGTTCAAACTGCCGACCTTACAGTTAGCAGCCCAGCACTTAACCACTGTGCCACCAGGGCTCCTTCCAAAAAGATTAGCAACCTTAATTCCATCTGCAACCTTAATTCCCCTTCGCCATGTAACCCAACATATTCACATGTTCCGGGGATTAGGATGTGGATATCTTTAGGAGCCATTATTCTGCCTATTATAGCACTCAATAAATTCATGTTCATTGAATGAATACATGAATGAATGCTAAGGAAGGAGCACTCATAGGGAAGCTCAGAGGAGACCCTTAGCTCAACTTTGTGTCTCATGGAAAGATTCCTAGAAGACTAATTGCGGATGAGTAATAAGTTCAACCAGGATAACAGTGGGAAAAATATTGAGCATCATATAGTTCAATGCTCAATTTGCAAATAAAAAATTAAAGCTCAGTGAGGTTGAACAACCTTCTGTGGAACACAGTTCTCCCTACCCCTGGGAGTACTCTTTCTACTATGTCAGTTGTCAACAATTGGCCTAGTGATGAGTGAGGGGGTGTACTGTCCCTTGGAGGAGTCAAAGACAACAAACAACAGGTAATATGAAACAGAATCAATCCACTTATCAGACAAAAATCATCCCCTTTGAGGATTTGGGAAGCAAGCTATGAGGAAACTCTATATTCTAAATGTGAAATGATGAGAACTTAAACAAGAGCATGAGCCTCTGTTTCCCCATCTATAAAATGGGATAATAACAGATCCTACTTCATAATATTAGGGGACAATGGTTGTTTAGTGGTAGAATTTTTGCTTTCCATGCAGGAGACCTGGGTTTAATTCCCAACCAATACACCTCATGCATAGACACCACCCATCTGTCTTGGGGGCTTGTATGTTGCTATGATGCTGAACAGGTTTTAGCAGGGCTTCCAAACTAAGATGAGCTAGGAAGAAAGTCCTGCTACCTATTTGCAAAAAATCAGCCAACAGTCTGATCCAAGATTATTGTCAGGTTTAGAAGAAAAAAATGCTTAAAACAGTCCCTTGTGCATAATAAATACTCAATAAAGGTACATAATAATTACTATTACTATTACTAAATCCATTGCAGTTGAGTCGATTCCAACTCATAGCAATCCTATAGGACAGAGTAAAACTCTCCCATAAGGTTTCCAAGGAGCAGCTGGTGGATTCAAACTGCCAACTAGCAGTTTAACATACACTTATACTAAAACAGCAATTGAACCTACCTGCTGCCTATCTCTAAACTGGATACCAAGATAAAGAAATAAACAAGAAAGTTCCCACCTCCCAGTCAACGCCTATAATGGCCACACAGGTGGTACTAGTGAGTGAAGTGGGCCAGCTGGACACTGTGGCAGGAGGAGGCCTGTGTCCGGTGTAGAAGGAGCAGCTGCTACTGAGTTTCAGCCAATTTTGCCATATAGTAATTTAGCCCAATGTTTTCAGATCTTAGTTTTTGTTTTTTGTTTTTGTTTTTTTTTTTTTTTTTCCAAGAAAAGCTGCAAATACTGATATATACAAAAATCTCAAAAATTTTCACACTGGCAACTCCTAATCAAACACGTCTGTGGACCACATTTGGGTCATAGGATGTAAGTTTGAAACCTCTAGTCTAAGGTGAAGAAAAGACTTGACTGATTAATCGGCAGTTCCTAACCTAGGACCCATGGATGGAATGCAGGGGTCTATGAACTTGGATGGGAAAAATATATATCTCTTTGTTTTTTATTTCTGTAACAAATAGTTTATATATATTTTTGTATCTATGCATCTTTATATTTAAAAAAAGAAAAGAAATTATGTCTCTTTATTTTGACTAGCTTCTAATAGAAACCTAGCATCTCCTTTATTTATAATTGTCAGCAACAGACCACAGTAGTATTAGGAGCACCTATAACTTTGTCACCCATGGAAATCACAAGTATTTTCATATCACATTACAGTGTTGTGATATCTCAAAATATCTTATGTTCACTAGCACTTTGAAATTATGGCAATTGTTAGATGATCCCTAAACCTTGTTATTTAATGTGTTAATAAAGAAGCACATATAATCTTCTTTTATTTTAATGTTTTGATAACTGGATTTCATCATATTTGCTACCCTTGTAATTTTACAAATTTTATTTTGGGAATTTAAAAAGGATTCCATAGGTTTCAACAGACTGTAAAGGGAGCCATGGTATGTGTGCATGCACAGGCATACTTACACATGAAAGACCCTTGAGCCAAATGAGGGAAATTAAGGAGAAAGACAAGGCAACCACAAGAAAATTCTAGAGCTAATAGAGGAATTTAGCAAAGTTTCAGAGTATAAGGTCAACAAACAAAAATCAGTTGGGTTTTTATACACCAGCAATGAGAAATCTGAGGGAAATTAGGGAAAAAATTCCATTTACAATAGCATTTAAGAGAATAAAATACCTAAGAATAATTCTAACCAGGGACAAGAAGAACTCACACAAGGAAAACTGTAAAACACAGCTTAAAGAGATTAAAGAAGACTTAAATAAATGGAAATATGTTCCATGTTCGTGGATTGGAAGACTTAATATTGTTAAGATGTCAATACTGCCCAATGCAATCAGTAGATTCAATGTTATCCCGATCAAAATTCCAACACCCTTCTTTACAGAAATAGAAAAACCATTCCTCAACTTTATACGGAATGGCAAGAGGCCCTGAATAGCTAAAGCAATGTTGACAGAGAAAAACAAATCAGGAGGACTCACACTTCCTGATTTTAAAACATACTATACAGCTACAGTAATCAAAACAGACTGGTACTGGTATAATAATAGACACACAAACCAATGGAATAGAATTGAGAGTCCAGAAATAAACCCACATATCTATGGTCAACCGATTTTCGATAAGGCTGCTAGGTCCATTTAATGGGAAAAGAAGAGTCTCTTCAATAAATGGTGCTAGGAAAATTGGATTTTCACATGCAGAAAAATGAAACAGGATCCATCCCTCACACCATACACAAAAACAGATTCAAAATGGATTAAGGACCTAAATAAATGTGCACTCTAAAACCATAAAATTCTTAGAAGAAAAATCAGGGGCAATACTGTCAGGTCTGGCTTTCAACAGTGTATTATCCAATATAATAACAAAAGCACAAATAGCAAAAGACAAAGTAAATAAATGGGACCTCATAAAAATTAAAAACTTTTGTTCATCATAACACTTTATGAAAAAAGTGAAAAGAAAAGCTACCAACTGGGAGAATCTCTTCAGAAACCATATATCCAATAAGAACCTAATAACCAAAATATATATAAAATTCCAACAACTTAACAACAAAAAGACAAATAACCAAGTTACAAAATGGGAAAAGGACTTGAACAGGCATTTCACCAAAGAGGATATTCATATGGTCACCAAGCCATGAAAAGATGCTCAGCGTCCATTAGCAATCAGAGAGATGCAAATTAAAACCACAATGAGATACCATTTTACTCCCACTAGAATGGCTAATATTAAAAAAAAAAAAAAAAACCCAGAAAATAACAAATGTTGATGAGAATGTGGGGAAATTGGAACCCTTAGCTATTCCTGGTGGGAATGCAAAATGGTACAGCCATTGTGGAAAACTACCATAATGATCCGGCAGAGACTCTGACAGAGACTTGTACACCAGTGTTCACTGCAGCACTAGTCATGATAGCCTAAAGGTGGAAACAACCTAAATGGCCCATCAACAGATGAAAGGATAAATAAAATGTGGTACATACATACAATGGAATACTTACTACTCAGCCAGTAGGAGAAATGAAGTCTTGATACATGCTACAATATGGTTGGAACTGGAAGACATGTGAGTGAAATAAATCAGTCATAAAAAGACAAATATTGTATGACCTCACTTACATAAAAAGACAAGAGAAGGCAAATGTATAGAGCACAAAGGTTATTAGTGGTTACCAGGGGCAGGAGGGAGGGGGAAAAGGTGGGTTAACAGTGGTGGAAATATCATGTTGATTAAGGGTAAGGTTGCACAGTCAATTATTGTAATTGCTGTCAATAAGTTGTACACTGTAAAATGTTGAATTGGTAAAAGTTGTGTGATAAACATTTACAACAGTGACAAAAAAAAAAAAGAGAGTAGCTGCTGAGGATGCTTATGTACAACCAAAAACCTCATGGGATTTGGTTCTTGGTTTGGTGGTTTAGGGTCATGATTTCATGGGACATCCCAGTTAATTGGCATAATAACGTGTTTAGTGCTTCTATTGTACCTCCTAGTTGGTTGCGTAGTATCTGGGGTCTTAAAAACTTTCAAGCACCATCCAAGGCACAACAGTTGGTCTCTATTCGCCTGGAACAACAGAGGAAGAAAGAGTCAGGAATGGAAGAGGGATATGGAATGTGTGGCTAATCGCTTCCATGAACAACTGTCTCCTTTGCCATGAGACCAGAAGAACTGGATGGTGCCCAGCTACCATTACTTGAACATTTTGATCAAAGATTACACAAAAGAATCCCAATCAAAAGGGGGAATATACAGAACAGAATTTCAAATTCTCACAGACTCCAGACTTCCTGGAGCCATAGAGTTTGGCTAAACCCCTGAAACTATTGCCCTGAGATAATCCTTAAACCTTAAACCAAAAGTATCCCCTGAAGTCTTCTTAAATCCAAACAATAGTTTAGCTTAACTAGTAAAGAAAATCTGCCTTGAGCATTATGCTTTTTTTAAGATCTACTGTATTTTTACGCAAATAACACAGTTTGTTTGCCAAACTTGCCCTCCCTTCCCCCACCCAGGTATTTTCATAAATGCTGCTATGCTAATTTTTTTTACATGTTGCTGTAGAAAAAAAATAGCATAGCGTGCTTATGAAAATATCTCTTGAGGGGAGGGCGCAGTTGGCAAACAAATGTAGAAGGCACACATTATTTGCGTAAAAATACGGTATATGGGATCAAATTGACAATACCGACTTGAAAGATTAGATACAACTTTAGAGGCAGCAAATTTATGTTAATGGGGGAGGAACAATTCAGAACGGAGGGGGGTAAGAATGGTTACGCAACTCAAAGCATGTAATCAATCTCACTAAATGGTACATGTAGAAATTGTTGAATTGGTGAATGTTTTGCTGTGTATATTCTCAACAACAACAAAATTATATATAAAAAAATGAAAGGTGAGACAAAAGATGACTCTAAAATCGACACTCACAATTTTGTGTCCCAGTTTACTCTAATAAAATATTAGTGAGTGGCCATGTCAGACTTGTCAG
Source organism: Trichechus manatus latirostris (assembly GCF_000243295.1). NCBI lineage: Eukaryota > Metazoa > Chordata > Mammalia > Sirenia > Trichechidae > Trichechus > Trichechus manatus. The sequence goes on from NW_004444092.1 coordinate 3,913,395, forward strand.
TACCTAGATGTCACTGAGGCCCTGTCATTAACTCTTCCAGGCTTCTCAGGTACTGCAGTTAAAGTCTAATTTCAGCTACCAGGAGTGACTGAGTCTTGGTGAAAACAGAATCCTGCTGTTGTTAAACTATGTTACTAAAGTGGGCTAGGATAAGAACTGCATTTTGTTCAGTAAATAGATCATGCTGGATCTTAGGCTGTATAGTTAGAGATGAAGTTTTTTGTTTTAGGTCTTGCTTAGCTGAGGAGCGTCTGGCTGCTTGCTTGCTGTCCCTTTTAACTAAACGCCTCTCTGCTGGCTAATGATTGTGCATTACTTTGGAGATCTGAGAATGTGTTTGGCCTGCTCCTGTTCTAGGCTGGCTGCTTGGCTTGCTGGGTTTTGCAAATCTGAGCTCAGTTGTGGGTTTATTTAGTTCCAGGAGACTGGTGTTGGCTTTTCGCATTCCTAGGTCTCGTGTGTCTGAAGACCTCCAGTTTGGCTTTACAAATGGTCCTATGGTGTAACACTAGCTCCTGAATGGTAACATAAGTTTGGTAACAATAATAAAACAGAAATAGGGAGCTATCAGAGATTATTAGTACTGGCATATGAATTAAACCATAGTGCAACAAATCCGTTTCAAGAGTAATAATCTTAGTTTGGACAGAATTGAATTCAAGACCTCAGCCTCACTGGCATTTCCCACATCCACTTCCTCTAAATGCGAAGCTTTCCAGATATGTATTGCCATGATGAGGAGCCCTGGTGGCACAGTGGTAAAGTGCTCGACTGTTAACCAAAACATTGGCGGGTCAAACCCACCAGTCGTTCTGAGGGAGAAAGATGTGGCAGTCTGCGTCTATAAAGATTACAGCCTTGGAAACCCCATGGGGTATTTCAGCTCTGTCCTATAGGGTCGCTATGAGTTGGAATCTATTCAATGGCAATGGGGTAGGTATTGCCATGATAGATGCTCCCAGCTAGTCTTCAGATAGTCCTCTCAAAGGAAGTCACTTCTACCAATCTCTGTTTTCAATTTCCCTGATATTTTTTGAGTTACAGGCAGCTAAATACCCCCAAATTTATAAACAAGAGGTTCCTCATGCCTTTCTATGGCTCCCAAGGGTAGATAACTTTGCTTCTTTTGTTCATCATGATATCCCTACCCTGGCACAAGATAGGCATTCAAAAAATATTAGTTGATGTAATAAATAAATGAAGTAATATGAGTAATTACAATGCTTACCTTAAAGATTATTGAAATAATTATTTGAGATACTTAATTACCTAATGCTGCCATAACAAAAAAAAAAAAAAAAACCACAAGTGGATGGCTTTAAAAAACAGAAATTTATTTTCTCACAGTTCAGGATACTAGAAGTCCAAATTCAGGGTGTGGTTGTAGGGGGAGGTCCTTCTTTATCTCCTTGAGCTTCTAGTAGCTGTGACAATCCTTGGCATTGCTGTGCTGGTAGAAGTATCTGCCAAGTTTGTCTGTCTTCATATGGTATCTTCCCCCTGTGTGTGTCTCAGAGTCTATTCTGCTCGTTTTATAAACCAGAAGCGATTAGATTTAGGACCGACTGACCCTATTCTGGTACGACTTCATTAACATAACAGAAAAAAAACCCTATTTCCAAGCAGGATCACATCCTCATGTACAGGGGCCAGGACTGCAATACATAATTTTTAGGGATACAATTCAATCCACAACAGATACTATATGTGAAAACATTTATAAACTCATAATTCTTATATAAGTGAATAACCTCATATCCTATCTTCAGGTTATGACCAATGAGAAGTGCGTTGTTGTTGTTAGGTGCCACTGAGCCAGTTCCAACTCACAGCGACTCTATGTACAACAGGACAAAACACTGCCCAGTCCTGCGTTATCCTCACAATCATTGTTTTGCTTGAGTCCATTGTTGCAGCCATTGCGTCAATCCATCTCATTGAGGGTCTTCCTCTCTTTCACTGATCCTCTACTACACCAAGCATGATGTCCTTCTCCAGGGATGGGTCCCTCCTGATAACATGTCCAAAGTACATGAGACGAAGTCTTGCCATCCTCACTTCTAAGGAGTATTCTGGCTGTACTTCTTCCAAGACAGATTTGTTTGTTCTTCTAGAAGTTGGTGGTATATTCAATATTCTTTGCCAACACCGTACTTCAAAGGCATCAATTCTTCTTCGGTCTTCTTTATTCACTGTCCAGCTTTTGCATGCATATGAGGCAAGTGAAAACATCACAGCTTGGGTCAGGCGCACTTTGGTCCTTAAAGTGACATCTTTGCTTTTTAACACTTTAAAGAGGTCTTTTGCAGCAGATTTGCCCAATGAAATATGTCGTTTGATTTCTTGACTGCTGCTTCCAAGGGCATTGATTGTGGATCCATGTAAAATGAAACCCTTCACCACTTCAATCTTTTCTCCCTTTATCATGATGCTGCTTATTGGTCCACTTGTGAGAATTTTTGTATTCTTTATATTGAGGTGTAATCCACACTGAAGTCTGTAGTTTTTGGTCTTCATCAGTAAGTGCTTCAAGTCCTCTTCACTTTCAGCAAGCATGGTTATGTCATCTGCATATCACAAGTTGTTAATGAGTCTTCCTGCAACCCTAATGCCCCTTTCTTCATACAGTCTGGTTTCTTGGATTATTTGATCAGCATATAGATTGAATAAGTATGGTGAACAGATACAACCCTGATGCATACCTTTCCTGATTTTAAACCACAAAGTATCCCCTTGTTCTATTCTAACAACTGCCTCTTGGTCTATATACAGGTTCCTCATGAGCACAATTAATTGTTCTTGAATTCCTGTTATTCCCAAAGTTATCCATAATTAGTTAAGATCCAAAGAGTTGAATGTCTTTGCATAGTCAATAAAACACAGGCAAACATCTTTCTGGTATTCTCTGCTTTCAGCCAAAGTCCATCTGACATCAGCAATGATATCCCTCATTCTACATCCTCTTCTGAATCCAGCTTGAGTTTCTGGCTGTTCCCTGTCAATGAACTGCTGCAATCGTTTTTGAATTATCTTCAGCAAAATTTTACTTGCGTATGATATTAATGATATTGTTTGACAATTTCTACATTCTGTTGGATCGCCTTCTTTGGAATGGGCACAAATATGGATGTCTTAGAGTCGGTTGCAAATTTCTTGGTATAGACGAGTGAGCACTTCCAGAGCTGTATTTGTTTGTTGAAACATCTCAGCTGGTATTCTGTCAATTCCTGGAGCCTTGTTTTTCACCAGTGCCTTCAGTGCAGCTTGGATTTCTTCCTTCAGTACCATTGGTTCTTGATCACATGCTACCTCCTGAAATGGTTGAACGTCAACCCATTCTTTTTGGTACAGTGACTCTGTGTATTCCTTCCATCTTCTTTTGATGCTTCCTGCATCATTTAATATTTTCCCTGTAGAATTCTTCGATATTGCAACTTGAGGCTTGAATTTTTTCTTCAGTTCTTTTAGCTTGAGAAATGTTGAGCATGTTCTTGCCTTTTGGTTTTGTAACTCCAGGTGTTTGCACATTTCATTATAAAACTACTTTGTCTTCTCAAGCTGTCCTTTGAAATCTTCTGTTCAGCTCTGTTACTTCAACATTTCCTTCATTTGCTTTAGCTACGCTAGTTCAAGTGTAAGTTTCAGGGTCTCTTCTGACATCCATTTTGGTCTTTTCTTTCTTTCCTGTCTTTTTAATGACCTTTTGCTTTCTTTATATATGATGTCTTGATGTCATTCCACAACTTGTCTGGTCTTTGATCATTAGTGTTCAATGTGTCAAATCTATTCTTGAGATGGTCTCTAAATTCAGGTGGGATATATTCAAGGTTGTACTTTGGCTCTCATGGACTTGTTCTAATTTTCTTCAGCTTCAACTTAAACTTGTATATGAGCTATTAATGATCTGTTCCACAGTTTGCCCCGGCCTTGTCTTGAGTGATGATATAGAGCTTCTCCATCATCTCTTTCCACAGATGTTGTTGATTTGATTCCTGTGTATCCCATCTGGCGAGGTCCACATGCACAGTTGCTGTTTATGTTGTTGAAAAGAAAGGTATTTGCAATGAAGAATTTGTTGGTCCTGCAAAATTCTAACATGTGATCTCAGGCGTCGTTTCTATCACCAAGGCCATATTTTCTAACTGCTGTTGCTTCTTCTTTGCTTCCAATCACCAGTAATTCTCAATGCATTTTGGTTGCATGTTCGATCAATTTCAGTCTGCAGAAGCTGGTAAAAATCTTCAGTTTCTGCATCTTTGGCCTTAGTGGTTGGTGCGTAAATTTGAATAAAAGTCATATTAACTGGGCTTCCTTGTAGGGATATGGATATTATCCTATCACTGACAGCATTGTACTTCAGGATAGATCTTGAAATGTTCTTTTTGACTATGAAGGCAATGCCATTCCTCTTCAATTTCTCATTCCTGGCGTAGGAAACCATTTAATTGTCTAATTCAAAATGGCCAATACCAGTCCATTTCAGCTCACTAATGCCTAGGGTATCAATGTTTATGTGTTCCATTTCATTTTTGACGATTTCCAATTTTCCTAAATCCATTCTTCACACATTCCATGTTCCAATTATTAATGGATGTTTGTGGCTGTTTCTTCTTATTTTGAGTTGTGCCACATCAGCCAATGAAAGTCCCAAACGCTTCACTTATCCATGTCATTAAGGTCGACTCTACTTTGAGGAGGCAGCTCTTCCCCAGTTGTATTTTGAGTGCCTTCCAACTACGGGGCTCATCTTCTGGCACTATATCAGACAATGTTCTACTGTTATTCATAAAGTTTTCACTTGCTAATTTTTTTCCAGAAGTAGATCGTCAAGTCCTTCTTCCTAGTCTGTCTTAGTCTGGAAGTTCAACTGAAACTTGTCCACCAAGGGTGACCCTGCTATTATTTGAAAATCAGTGGCATAGTTTCCAGCATCACAGCAGCACGCAAGCCATCACAGTACAACAAACTAACAGACATGTGGGGATGGTAAGTATAGAAACAAAAAAACAAAACCTGGCAATTATACAATTTTGCTCAGAGATAAGCCTTTATATGACCAAAAGACTAGTACAGTAGGTATAAACGTGTTTCTATACTTGTCATTTGCAACTATTCCATTCTCCTTTAATCAATGCTACCCTACTTCGTTGGGCCCCAACTTTCAGGGGTCCAGGGCCCGCACAAAATGTCATGCGTTTGACATAATTAGTTTTGAACATACTCCCTCCCTTACTGCAGACACTAACATTTCCTACCGTTGCCTAACCCGCATCAAAACTTATCTTTCCTATATTCTATTCTGTCTCAGCATTACAAAGGTATCCTGAAAAGTGCATGTGTGTGGGTGTGCTACCAGTAAGTTACTGTTTAATGTGATACCCTTCATGGGTGATGCATGTGCCTTTCATTAGGAACAGATACTTCAACCACTTCAGCAGCATGGTGGAAGGATACTGGCTCTTCCAACTCTTCCAAACCCTTTCATATTGTACCATCTTGGCAGCTACCTAATTTATCTGTGCATAAATCCAATCCTGGTAACACATGCCAGAGCTTATTTTGCCTCTGCTCCGTCCTTTGTACAGGGAGACATTGGGCAAGCTGACACATCTCTCTCTGCCTTACATTTTCCATCCAAAGATTGAATTAGGAGGGGAGGGGAATTGTGTACCAGATAGGCTTTTCCTTTCTCCACCTAAAAGAACAATTATTCTGGAGTTATCTGTAATGTGCTTCTTATGAAATAATGAAGATTAAAAGACAAATCTGTAAGAGATGCTGTGTTTTCCTCACTCTCACTTGGCATCAGATTTAATGATAATAATTAGGGGTCAAAAGGTATTTTATATTTATTTACATATATATAAATCTCTTACAGGATATTTATACATACATCTTACATATATAAAACCCACTGCCAACAAGTTGATTCTGATCGTAGTAACCCTGTAGGACAGAGTGGAACTGCCCCATAGGGTTTCTAAGGCTGTAAATCTTTACAGGAAGCAGACGGCCACATCTTTCTCCTATGGAGTGGCTGGTGAGTTCAAACTGCCAACCTTTTGTTTAGCAGCCAAGAGCTTAACCACTACACCACCAGGTCTCCTTATCTTACATATATATATTATGCATATATCTTAGAAGAAACTTGGTCGTTCAGTGGTTAAGCACTTGGCTGTAACAGAAAGGTCAGACGTTTGAACCTACCAGCCACTCTGCAGGACAAAGATGTGGCAGTCTGCTTCCATAAAGATTACAGTCTTGGAAACCCTTTGTGGCGGTTCTATTCTGTCCTATAGGGTCACTATGAGTCAGAATTGACTTGACTGCAATGGGTTTGGTTTTATCTATATTTTGTTTTGTTTTATTTTTACAGTGAACAGATTTTATAAAGACAATAAAATGATTTTTGAAGAATGACCAAACTTACATTCTTCAAAGAGAGCTATATAAATCTTACTGAACTATAAAGTATAGACTGCACAGTGGGTTCTGATAACTGTTTTTATTTCCTCCATTGTCGAGATCTCGTGACACCCAGAGTGATTTTTCAGGCCACTGATTATTGGCCACAAACACTTCTGTTGCAGGTTTCAGTATTTCTAGCCTGAGCTGACCAAGTTTTTAGTCTCTCAGGATTACAGTCTTCACTGTATCAGTAGTGGGAAAGGAAGGTCTAAATTTCCATTTGTTGTGGAAGAATTACTTCCTAGTTGAGATTCCTCTAACATGCAAAAGTATGAACACCATGATGCTTCCTATCTAACAACTTTAAATATGCCTGTTGCAAGAAGAGCTCGCAATGTTATTATTCAATTACATAAACATATACGTTAGTTAGGGTAAGGCTGAGCTGTTGCATGGAAGAGACCCTCCCTAAAACTTTGTAGCCTAAAAAAAGAAGTAAACTGATTTCTCTATTATGTAACAACCTGAGCGCAGTGTTGCCATTGGCTGATGACTTCAGGAACACGTACTGAGGATGGCTCAGCTATCTTCAATATCTGCCCCCTAGTAACAACCAGAATGCTCCTTAGAAGCAAAGACAGCCAGGCTTTGCCTTGCTTGCTTTGTACACGTCATCAGGAAAGACCAATCCAAGAAAAAGACATCATGCTTGGTAAATAGAGGGTCAGCAAAAATGAAGAGAACCCTCAGTGAGATTGACTGACACAATAGCTTCAACAATGGGCTGACATATCAGAGAGTATGGAGATGGCTGAGGACCAGGCGATGTTTGGTTCTGTTATACAAACAGTCTTCTTGAGTTGGAGCTGACTTGATAGCAGCTAACAGCAAAGAACAGTAAATATGTAAATTCCATTTAGGAGCTAAAAAATATACCACAAACTGGTACTTTTATCACTTTGTAGTTTAAAAAGTGGTCCACAAATCCTCTTATCTATTCACCCTATAAGTTTGCCTCTTTCAAAAAAAAATCCTGGCATACTACTTGTACACCTTCACATATAATGGGCAAACTGTTGATCAAACATACAGAATTCTCCCTTTTTAGCTCTATTGAGGACCAAATAAAAGTCTGAAAGTTTACTTCTTATATATATATATATGATTCTTTGGTTCAAGAAAAAATGTTAAGGATTGATAATAAAGGTCTACATTTTTAACATCTTATTTGTAATCATATTGATATGCCAATGTAAGGCTGTCCTTTCTGTAGAAGTAACTAAACTTCGGGATATAAACAAAGGAATGTGCTCCATTTTTGTTGACACTGGATGTTTATTCTGAACAAAAATAAAACTTTTTTTTCCTCATAAGTAGCCAGTTTCAACCGACCAAAAAATAAAAATAAAAAGACTGCAATACAGTTTGCACATGCCAAGAGACAGTGGCGACTGTTTATTTTTATAGTGCATTGTGAAAGATGTAAAAAAAAAAAAAAAAAAGACTGAGAGACTGCTAAGAACAAAAATACTTTTAAAGGTCTCTGGCTCCTTTTTTAAAAAATGAGTCAAAGGATGAGCAGCATTCAACTCTGAGGGATAAACAGATCTTATAAAAAGTAAGCTTATCATGGGCATATTGGCCCAAACCCAGAAAATAAAAAATGTATGCTATTCACATTCATGGAATACACGTTTGTTTACAACTATGGCGAGCCAAGATACTCTATTGGCTAAAACTGTCACGTGATTTCTCCGCTGGGCTGGATCTCCTGGGCAAGAAGACCCACAACAGCTGAGCAAACGTTCTGGAGTTAAATGTATCTAAAGACCACCGCAAGGGCTGCTGGCAGAGGGGAGGTCAGCCACCCTGAGGGATCTACGAGGGGGTGGCTTCTGAGAATTAGATGGTTTCAGGGGCGTTAGAAGCCTCACTGTGCATGTCAGTCCTTGGCCTGCGATAGATTCGGAACCTGGGCGCTGAGACTCCCAGGTTAGCAAGGCCCCGTTTGCACGATGCCTCCCCAGATCAGGTTAAATCTGGGGTCCCCAGCTGTGCTCCTGTCAGACAGCCAACGCCACTCTGTGCTAAGTCCCAGAGAACTGCTTCTCGGGTGCCCCCCGCCCCCGCCTCCGACTCCCTGCTGTCCCACAGTAGTTTTGGCCCAAATCATTTCCTGCTACATTTCCTTTCTACATTTGCCATGTAGAAAAGTGTGATGGGGCATGAAAAGTAGTACTGTGAGCCAAATAATACACTCTGTTTGAAAAGACTGGTCTGGTATCCTGAAATGAAAAATAATTTAACTCGTAATTTCAAATGCCGACCTATACACTTGCAGGAAACCCAAAAGACCGCAGGATGGAGCGATATAGACTACAGTGCAGTACACAACAGAACAAAAAGAGAGAGACCGTAACAGCCTGTGAAGGAAGAATCCCTAAGTAGAAGATGGAGCTCTAGTGTTGGGCCGCGAAGGTGCTCAGCTATAGTCAAGCTCTTTCCAAGACAAAAGCACAAGCTGAGGTTAGTTATACACACGATCCCTGCTTATACTAAGTCTGTAAAATTTAATTATACTGAAATATAGTTTTCAGTTTGTATAATTAAGGAGACTTAGGACCCAGTCTCATACCTTGTAGCCTTGTAATATACCTGATATAAACAGAAATAGTTGTACACTAAGCAGATAATTCAATTGGAAAAGCAGTCATTCTCTCCTTCTCTAGTGTGTGCACACATGTACACTAGCACCCTTTCTCTCTCACACACATACACAGAGCACTTGAGGAAGGACTAGAAAGAGAAAGATGAGTAAGGAAAAATAAGGAAAAAGTGGAGCAGAATTGGAAATCAAAACAAACTTATATCTGAAATGATGTGATTAATAACGTAGCCAAAGAATGATCCTCAAACATCAAAGCAGTGCAAGAAAAGGGGCATTTTCCAAAGCTCCATGTGGAAGAAGGGAATCATTTCACTGTACGAATTACAACAATATACACAAAACTAGTCCTCCTTTCTAGTCATAACAAAAATTACTTTAAACATATACAGAGTTAAGGAAAGAATTTTGGTTTTGAATATTGAGAATTCAAGGAGAGGGAGGTTATTTCTTCTAAAGGCTGAAAACCTACCCAAAATATATGTATTTTTGTGATTTTTATAAGTAAAAGTTTTTTTTTTTTTTTCCTTCTTTACCTTGACAGCCTGAAATAATTTAATCTTCTTGCAAATTTTGTTTTTGGAAAAACAGGCTGTAAAAGTTAATGTTATTAAACATTTATTTAATGGAGAAAAAAGAACAGCAAAAATTTCAATTAAGGTATTTTTTCCAAGAAAAGAACCTCTGAGTGAATTTCCAAAATGGCTCGGAAAAAAGAGTAGGGTGTGTTCTGTGTAGATTAATGCTGTTTGGAAAGTTACAGGCTAGATTTTAAATACATTTTATAATAATGACAAGCCACTTTAAGTATTGTCATTATATGCTGTTAATTAAGCTAAATAAAATCAGGTTCATAAATGGACCCTCACAATGGAAAAATCTGGCAGTCACTTAACCAAGTGATCAGACATAGCATTTACAGTAACGGAACAAATTATCATGATGCGACTCCTTATATGATGCCATTGGGAGTATATAACATAACCTATATAGTATTCTCATCAAAATGCTTAACCTGAATATAATTATAAGAACACAATCAGACAAATCCAGATTGTGGAACATTTTGTAAAACAATTGGCTCTGACCCTAAGAAATGTCAAAGCCATGAAAGACAAACAGGAGAGAGGGCTGTTCTAGATTAAAGGAAACTAAAAAGACATGATAACCATATGTAATACATAAACTTTGATTGGATCCTGGGTTAAAAATAACTGCTATAAAGGATATTTTGGGGACAATTGGAGAAATTTGAATATGAACTATCTATTAGTTGTTACTGAATCAATATTAAATTTCTTAAGGGGTTATGTAGAATATCTTTATTCTTAAGAAACACATGTTGAAGTATTTAGTGGTAAAGAGTCATGATTTCTACAATTTGTTTTCAAATGTTTCAGCACTGTGTGTGTGTGTGTGTAGAAAGAGGCAAAAGTACATGTTGCAAAATCTTAGTAAACAAATGGTGAAGCTAGGTAAAGAGTACATGGGTGTTTATTGTATTATTCTTTCAAACTTTTCAGTAGGTTTGAAATTGTTTAAGGACACTGGGTAACCAAAAGTAATGTGAGAACAGGGATGAAATTTCTCTTTGTATAAGTGTAATAGGTAATTATGAGGAAGGAATGACAGAATTAGACCATCTCCATTTTGCAGCCCATAATATACTCATGAATCTAGGCACTGAGCATCAATGGCCACTAACATCATGAAAGAAAAAAATAACAGATACCATGCACCTTCTGATAGCAGAAAACACCACTACTATAACACAGTCTTGCCAAAAAATATTGAACGTGAAACTGACCAAACTTCTGGATCAGTGGTTCTGAAACACTTAAAAAAGAAAAGTTGCTGTAGAGTCAATTCCAACTCAAGGAGATCCCATGTGTGTAAGGGTAGAACTGTGCTCCACTGGGTTCTCAATGGCTGATTTTTTTGGAAGTAGATTACCTGGCCTTTCTTCTGAGATGACTTTGGGTGGACTCAAACCTCCAGCCTTTTAGTTAACAGCTGAGAAAATTAATGGTTAGTATCACCTAGGGACTTCTCTCAAACATTAGAGGAATCAGAATCACCTTGAAATCTTTTAAAACACAGATTTATGGAAGGCTAGTTAAAATATGCCCAAGATTGTCCAATTCAGTAGATCTTGGGTGAGGTTCAATAATTTGCATTTCAAACAAGCTGCCTGGTAATGCTGATACTGTGGTCCAGGACCACCCTTTGATAAGGACTTTTCTAGATCAAACTATTAATTTACAAGAACTACAAAAAACAGAGGAACATGTTTAACAACACCACAACAAAATCCAGACTATGGGTACCTCTAAAGGAAAAAACAATCTGTGTTTCTTAAATAAATTGCAGTAAAAAAAAAAAGGGGGGGGGACCAATACGTTAAAAGAGATTTAAAAGATATATCAATCAATTGCAATATGTAAAATTTATTTGGACCCTTATTTAAATGCCTTTTTTTAAAGCGTTTTTATATATAACATTTATGAAACGATTAGAAATTTGACCATCAACCAGTGGGTGATAATAATGAATTATTGCTAATTATTACTAATATTCATTTGAACAGAACAAGGGGATACTACATGGTTTAAAATCAGGAAAGGTGTGCATCAGGTTGTATCCTTTCACCATACTTATTCAATCTGTATGCTGAGCAAATAATCCAAGAAGCTGGACTATATGAAGAAGAATGTGGCATCAGGATTGGAG
>NW_004444092.1:3925297-3957025 GCF_000243295.1 Trichechus manatus latirostris
GATTGGAGGAAGACTTAATAACAACCTGCGATATGCAGATGACACAACCTTGCTTGCTGAAAGTGAAGAGGACTTGAAGCACTTACTGATGAAGATCAGACTACAGCCTTCAGTGTGGATTACACCTCAACATAAAGAAAACAAAATCTTCACACCTGGACCAACAAGCAACATCATGATAAACAGAGAAAAGATTGACGTTGTCAAGAATTTCATTTTACTTGGATTCACAATCAACACCCATGGAAGCAGGAGCCAAGAAATCAAATGACATATTGCATTGGGCAAATCTGCTGCAAATGACCTGTTTAAAGTGTTAAAAAGCAAAGATGTCATTTTAAGGACTAAGGTGCGCCTGACCCAAGCCATGGTATTTTCAATCACAGACGCATGTGAAAGCTGGACAATGAACAAGGAAGACCGAAGAAGAATTAATGCATTTGAATTATGGTGTTGGCAAAGAATATTGAATATACCATGGACTGCCAGAAGAACAAACAAACGTGTCTTGAGAAAGTACAGCCAGAATGCTCCTTAGAAGCGAGGATGGCAAGACTTTGTCTCACATACTTTGGACATGTTATCAGGAAGGACCAGTCCCTAAAGAAAGACATCATGCTTGGTAGAGGGTCAGCAAAAAAGAGGATGATCTCTTCAGTGAGATAGATTGACACAGTAGCTGCAGCAATGGGCACAAACATAGCAACGATAGTGAGAATGGCACAGGGCTGGGCGGTGTTTCATTCTAACGTATGTAAGGTCTCTGTGTATTGGAACCGACTCAATGGCACCTAATAAAAACAACATACCCTAAGTGAAACCAGAAGTCCATTTTACGTTTTTTGATCCTCTTTGAATTTGACTTTCTTTTTCTTACTGCACCTTACTGAAAAAAGCTATTTTATAAAAAACAGTTCTTATTTATTGCATTTTTAGTGTAAGTTTACACAGTAAATTAGGTTCCATTTGACAATTTCTATACAAATTGTTTAGTGACAGTACACTGTCTCCTCACTTATCGACTATCTCATTGTCTGATACTTCACATTTACGACAATAGTAAAAAATCTACTATTTGAATATTTTGTGCTTTAATAACATATATCTGGCTGAAGTGCTAGACAGAAATAATGCTGGCTGTGATGGTTAATGTTATGTGTCATCTTGGCTGGGCCATGATTCTCAGTGGTTTGGCAGTTATGCAATGGTGTAATTTGGTAGTTATATAATGATGTAATTTGACAGTTATATAATGATGTAGTCATCCTCCATTTTGTGATCTGTTGTGGTCATCCTTCATTTTTGCATAATGCTGATTTTGTATAATGACCTGGTCTTTGGAACCTGACCACGTCAATAAGTGAGGAGAGGGTGTAGTTACGTTTTTCACAATGTGTCACCATACTCTTTAATTGTGTTCTGTGTTGCTTTTCCAGCACTCTAGTTTCCCTGCCGCCTTACCTTCTCATCTTTGCTTTATCATAAATGTTAACATTTTGGTCTCTTATAAATGTTTTTTTAGTAGAGCACAGGATTTCTTATTTTTTAGATATACAGATTGAAATAATTATCGATGAAAAAAGTAAAAATAATTTAAAAAAAAATGTTGTTGTTGTTAATTGCCTTCGAGTAGCTGCTGACCCTTGGTGATTCCATATAAAATGGAAGGTAACACCGCCCGGTCCTATGCCATTGCCATGACTGGTTGCAGATCCAACCATCGTAATCCAGTCTCAATAGCTTCACTGATTTTTCATCTCCAGCAAAAATATTTTTTTAATCCTCATTTGCTTCATCTTCAACATTCTTGTCTGGCTTTTTCTTGTTTCCCCTGCTGCTGACTCAGCTCTGGGAAATCTAATATGGCCATCCAAATAATTTTCATGGTAAAATTCCCTTTGCATTGGTGCCAGCTTATGTCTTTCCTGAATCCCGTGCACGGATGAATTGATTTCCTCATTATTTTGATATTTTGAAATGTCAAAATACTGAAACACCAGACACACCCATATTGAGATAGATAGAAAGATAGATGGATGCCTTTTAATAGACTCCCACTCAAGTCAACCCTATGTACAGGAGAACGACAGGTTACCTGGTCTTGCATCATCCTCATGATCACTGGCATGTTTGAATCCATCGTTATGGTTACTGTGCCAATCCATCTCACTGAGTGTCTCCCTCACCCTTGTTGGCCCTCTACTTCACCACACATAATATCTTCCTCTAGCAACTGATCCCTCCTGAGGACATGTCCAAAGGAAGCAACCTGGACAATGTTGTGTTGTGATTCATAAGATTTTCACTGGCTAATTTTCAGAAGTAGATAACCAGGTCTTTCTTTCTAGTTTGTCTTTGGAGGCTCTGCTGGAACCTGTCCTCCATGGGTGACCCTGCTGGTATTTGAAATACTAGTGGCACAGCTTCCAGCATCATAGCAACATGAAAGCCACCACAGTTCGACAAACTGACATGAATGGTGAATAATCATATAGGTTCTATTTTAATTGCAAACAAAAATATATATTAAAAACATTTTTTGTTTTTGTTGTGAAAATATCACGTAAAGGATATATGATGTATGTATAGTTTAAAGAGTAGCAATAAAATGTAAACTTTTGCATCTACCACCCATCTTAAGAAACAGAACTTTATCAGTATCCATAGAAGATCTCTGTGTGCCCCCATCCAAATTGCATCCTCTTCACTGCCCACTGCCCCCTGGAAGTAACCACCATCCTGAATTTTGTGTTAATCATTCCTTTCCAGATATCCATAGTCTTATCAACTAACACTACAGTTTTGTCTATTTTGATATTTATGTAAGTAGAATCATATAGTATGCATTCTTCTATGTATTATTTGATGTTGCTATTTTCAATGTTACGTTTTTTGATTCAGCCATATACATAAGTGCAGCAGTAATCCACCAATTTTTGCTGCTATGTAATATTCATTTGTACAGATATTCCAAGATTTACTTGTCCATTCTCATGTCGACAGATATTTTACCCCTTCCTTTCCAATTTTTAAACCATCTTATTTGATTGCACTTTAACTCCAGTACAAAGTTACAGTAGAACAGTGATAGAAATCACTATATTTTTTCCTGACTTTAGTGGGAATGCATCAAGTGCTTCCCATTAATCATGATGCTGGCTTTTGGGCTGAAATATATATTTATATTACATTAAAGAAGTATCTACCTGTTACTAGCCCTGGTGGCACAATGGTTAAGCGCTTGGCTGCTAACCAAAAGATTAACTTATTCCTATTTAACAGAGTGCTTTTGTCAAAAATCATTGTTGAATTTTGTCAGATGCCTTTTATATTAGTATTTATGATCCTGTATTGTTTCTAATTAGCTCTTTCAATTTAATAACTTTTTTTAAATATAGAAGTATCATTGATTTATGAAATAAACTCCCTGACTAATCGTACTTTAATCTTAAAATTTGTTGCTAGAGTTTGTTTAGGACTTTAGCATCAATATGTAAAAATGAAATTGGTTTATAGGCTTTTTTTTTTAATGTCATATTCTTGGAATCAATCTCATATTCACTTCATAAAAATAATTTAAAATTGTATTTTTTTTAATGCTGCCAGCTGTCTATAAATAGCATTGGCATTACCTTCCTCTTAAAGGTTTAGTATAATTTTCCAGTGGAATCAAATTGTTCTGGAACTTTTCTTTACTAACTTTCTCTAGCTATGCTGAGGAGATGATTTTGTTTAGATTTTCTCTCTTTTCGGATGTCAGTTTTTGTATATTATATTTTCCTAGAAAAAGTTTATTCTTTTCATCCATATTTTCACAGAGATGAGTGAAGCATTATCTTATGATTCTTTATTTTTCTCTGTTTGTGCCTTCATTTTCCTATTATTTCTTATTTTATTTATTGTTCACTCTCCCTTTTTTATTAGCTTATCTAGTGTTTTATCTATTGTTGCTTTAAAGAACTTTTTAGATTTATTTTTTTCTATGTTCTAACTCATTAATGTTTTAATTATTAATTTAGTCCTTTACTTTGCTGCATTTTTTCTTTTTCAACCACGTGTTAAGACTTCCGTTTTTCATTCTTTTGCTTCTATTGATAAAAGTATATGAAACCATTGAATTTTCCCCTGAAGACTGCTCTTGCTCTATCCTATATGTCCTGATATTTAATATTCTCATTGTTATTCTCTTGTACAAATTCCATGATTTTAGCTGATATTCTTTTGTTGGCGTAGAAATTGTTTAAGACAGAACTTTCAAAATTCTAGGCAGAAAAGATTCTTTTCCTGAATTAGTTTTTAATTTATAATTTTATATAATTGTATCACGTAATGTTGGTGTGATAGTTAAGGTTATGTGTCAACTTAGCTAGGCCATGATTTTCAGTATTGTGTAATTATTCTCCATTTTGTGATCTGATGTAAGGGGAGTTTCCCTGGGGGTGTGGCCTGCATCTAATACATATGTATGCTCTGGCAAAGCTCTCTGTCTCTCAATCCTGCATCCAACTCGTCATCATCTGACCTCTGGTTCTTGGTATGTGAGCCAGCAGCTTGCCACCTGACCTGCAGATTTGGGGATTCACCAGCTCCCACAGCCCAGTGAACCACCAGCCCCATGAGTCATCAGTCCCTGCAACCTCGTGAGTCAGGAGATGCCTCCAGCCTGACACTTGACCCACAGATTTGGGACTTGCCAGCTTCCGCAACTGTGTGAGCTATTTCCTCGAAATAAATCTTTCTTTATATATACTTACATATACATGCTTCACTGGTTTTGCTTCTCTAGAGAACTCAGCCTAAGAAATTTGGTTCTAGAGGAACAAAGTCATGAGTTTTTTATATTGGTTCTCAAATCTGGCTAGTCTTAAAAGCAATGATGACTCTGCCTCCAGTAGTAAAGAGGGCACTGCTAATCCATGGCATTAGGCTGCAATAGAAATATGCAAAATATCACCACCACCGGGGTTCGCTGTTCAGCCTGGGAGTGGACAGCCCTGTAAAACCAAATGAGACTGACGAGGTGCAGGAGTCCAGTGACAAGGGCCAGAAGGCAGAGGGGACAAGGAAGCTGGTGATAGGGAGCCCAAGGTTGAGTAGGGATATTGTTGATGTGTTGTGAGATTGTTAACCATTGTCATAGGGCAACATTTGTAGTAACTGTTAAATGAGAGATTGTTTTGTTCTGTAAGCCTTCATCTTGAGTGAGAATAACAGCACAATTGGAAGAGCATAGTCAATGTCACTGAACTGTGCATGTAGAAATTTTTGAGGTGGTGTATCTTTGGCTATGTGTATTTTCACCAAAAAGGAGGGTTGAGAAGTTAGAGGGTTGATATGTTGTGGGGTTGTTAACCAATGTCATGGAACAACATGTGTGCTGCTGTTTCATGAGAGGCTGTTTGTTCTGTAGGCCTTCACCTGAAGTACAGTGAAAAATTAATTAATTAATTTTTAAAAAAAAAAGTCACCACCAATGGATCAAATATTTGTGAGAGACAAAGGTCTGAGTGATTACATATTTGGTACTTTACTACAATTTTGTCAGAATGAGAAGTATAAGTAAGCTGGTTGGTTGGTCCTACTTTTGCTAGACAAAGTGGTGAAAGAAAGGTATAGCTTAAAGCTTCAGGGTCACAGCTCAAGCACTGCATAAAGACCTGAAAGTTGCCACCTGTGCCCTGAAAGAAAGCCTTATTCTTGTAGTAACAGAGTTAATATTGTCAAAAAACAAACCCAGAGTCTTATCATAAAAAACCAAAAAAACCAAACTCATTGCTGTCGAGTCAATTCTGACTCATAGCGACCCTATAAGACAGAGTAGAACTGCCTTATAGGGTTTCCAAGGAGTGGCTGGTGGATTCAACTGCTGACCTTTTGCTTAGCAGCTGAACTCTTAACCACTGTGCCACCAGGGCTCCCTTATTGTAAGAGTGGCTGAATTAAAGTGCCAATTGAATTCCCAACCTCAAATGGTATCTGAAGTTAAAGTAAGGAAATTGATGGGGAAGAAATAGGATCCTGAAACTTGGGATGGGGACATACAGGCGGATAATCAGGAAGCTGGGGACATTAAGCCCCTAAATTTAGTTGAATCACTCCTGCCAACAGAACCAGCCCTCTCACTCCCATCTGAAGAGATTACTCCATCTTTTTCTGCTAAACCACCCTCCCCAGTAAAACCATTATAGTTTCTACCCCCATCTGATGAGATTAACCCAGCTCTGACTGAAGAGTCTTCGTCTGAAATATTGCCTGAGGTGGCACCTGGGGCATCGCCTGAGGCAGATGCTTGCAAGACATTGATGAATGTCCCCAGGACCAACTCCTACCACCTATTTTAGACCTATAACTAGACTTAAGTCCCAGCAAGCACCAAGAGGTTAAGTACAAAATGTGACCCAAGAGGAGGTATGCTGTACTCCAAAAGAACTGATTGATTTTTCTAATATACACAAAATGAAACTTGGGGAATATGTGTGGGAATGGCTATTAAGGGTGTGAGATAATGGTGCAAGGAACATAAAGTTGAATCAGTCTGAGTTTATTGATATGAGTCCACTAAGCACAGATCCTTTGCTCAATATTTCCACTCAAGAGGATAGAAAAGGATCTAATAGTTGATTTATTTGGTTCATTGAAGTATAGATTAAGCAGTGGCCTACACTAAATCAAGCTGAACTGCCATACCTGCCTTGGTATACTGTAGAAGAAAGTATCTAAAGGCTTAGGGAAATTGGCATGTTAGAGTGGATTTATCAGTTTGGACCCACAGACTCACCTGTGGAGCACCTAGAGAACACACCTTTTATCACAACACTAAGGAAAAAATTTGTGAAGGGAGTTTCTGCATCCTTGAAAACTGCTGTGATTGCTATTTTATGTAAGTCATATTTGACTGCGGGAACTGGCCTAACTCACTGAAGACAGCTAACTACAATGGGGCTGATCAGACCCCATATGGTAGGGGCCAAGTGGCAGCACTTAATCGATTAAGACAAGGTGGGCATGGTTACTGTAATGGACAGCAGAGTCAAAGCAGTAATCAGAATAGTCTGACTCATATGGACTTACAGCATTGACTACTTAGTCATGGTGTCCTAGGAGTGAAATAGATGGGAAATTTACTAAATATTTACTGGATCTGTACAAGTGGAAGAATTCTAGGTCAACTGAATGGCAATCTAACTTGAATCACCAGAATAGAGAGTCATAGCCTGTCTTAGGCTGGGTTCTGTAGAAAAGCAAAACCAGTAAAGCACATAAACATATATAGAGAGAAAGATTTATAACAAGGAAATTGCTCACTAGGTTGTAGATGCTGGAACGTCCTTAGTCCGTGAGTCAGGTTGGAGGTTTCTGCTGATTCGTGTAGCCTCAGGGGCTGGTGAATCCAAGATCAGCGGGTCAGAGAGAGGGCTCTGGTTCACAGGCTGCGAAGACCAATGAATCCCAAGATCAGTGGGCAAAAAGGCAGGTAAGCTGCTAGCTCAAGTTCCAAGAACAAGAGGTCAGACTAACAGGAACCAGCTGCAGGATCCAGAGTGAGCAAAAGCCCATGAGCCTTGCAAGAAAATCCACCTATATTGGACAAAGGCCACACCCCCAAGGAAACTCCCCTTCAACTGAATGGCTACTCACAACAAATCCCATCATGGAGGTGATCCCATTATATCAAATCTCATCATGGAGGTGATCCATCATTATATGACTGCCACACTACATCATAACTGCCAAACCACTGAGAATCATGGCTCAGCCAAGTCAACACACAACTTTAATGATTACATGGCTCCTCAATCAATTCCCAGACTTGAGCAAATTTACAGACTCACAACCCCTTAATTGAAGGGGAGACTTGGTCCCTTTGAGGAAGGACCTCACTGTATTGCCAAAAATTTATATTTATACTGTAATCTTTCCTCCATCCTTCCCCAAAGGCATCTGAGGCCTATTCCGGGAGTGACTGTTCATTGAAGAACAGGAAATAATCAGACTTTTTGGGTATTACTGGACACTGACTCTGAACTGATTCTAATTCCAGGAGACCCCAATGTCACTGTAGACCACAAGTCAGAGTAGGGGCGTATGAAGGTCAGGTTATTAATGGAGTCTTATCTCAAGTCCATCTCACAGTGGGTCCAGTGGGTTCCTGAACCCATCCTGTAGTGATTTCCCCAGTTCCAGAATGCATAATTACAATAGACAAATTCAGCAACTGGCACAAACCCTACACTGGATTCCTAAAATGTGGAGTAAGGGCTATTATGACAGGAAAAGCCAAATAGAAGACATTAGAACTGCCCATGCCTAGGAAAATAGTAAACCAAAAGCAATACGGCATTCCTGCAAGGGGAAGGGGGTTGCAGAGATTACTGCCACCATTAAGGACTTGAAGGATGCAGGGAAGGTGTTTCCCACCACATCTCCAGTGAACTCATACATTTGGCTGTGTGAAAAACAGATGGATCTTAGAGAATGACAGTGGATTATCGTAAACTTAACAGGGTGATGATTGCAATTGCGCTGCTGTTCTAGATATGGTTTCACTGCCTGAGCAAATTAATATATCTCCTGGTACCTGCTATGCAGCTATTGATCTGGCCAGTGCCTTTTTCACAATTCTGATTTTGAAGGAACACCAGAAGCAGTTTGCCTTCAGCTGGAAAGGCCAAGAACACACCTTCACTGTCCCACCTCAGGGATATATCACCTCTCCAGCCCTATGTCTTAATTTAGTCTGCAGGGTTCTTGATCACCTTTCCCTTCCACAAGACATCACACTGGTCTATTACATTGATGACATTATGCTTATTGGACCTAGTAAGGAAGAAGTATCAATGACTCTAGACTTATTGGTATGATATTTGTGTGCTAGAGGGTAGGAAATGAACCTACCAAAAATTCAGACACCTTCCACCTCAGTGAAATTTCTGTGGGTCCACTGGTGTGGCACATGTCAAGATATTCCTTCTAAAGTGAAGGTAAGTTGTTGCATCTGGCCCCTCCCACAACTAAAAAGGAAGCACAGCACCTGGTGGGCCTCTTTGGATTTTGGAGGCAACATATCCCTCATTTGGGTGTGCTACTCCAACCTATTTATCAAGTGACTCAGAAAGCTGCTAGTTTTGAATGGGGCCAAGAACAAAAGAAGCCTCTGCAATAGGTTCAGGCTGCCATGCAAGCTGCTTTGCCAACTTGGGCCATATGATCCAGCTGATCCAGTGGCGCTCAAAGTGGCAGTAGCAGATATAGATGCTGTTTGGAGTCTTTGATAGGCCCCTGTTATTGTATCACAGCACAGACCCTTAGAATTTTGGAGCAAAGCCTTTCCATCCTCTGCAGATAACTACTCTCTTGAGAAACAGCTTTTGGCTTGTTACTGGGCCTTGGTAGAGACTGAACGCTTAACCATGGGCTACCAAGTCACCATGCAGCCTGAGCTGCCCATCACGAACTGGATGTTGTCTGACCCACAGAGTCATAAAGTCAGATGTGCACAGCAGCACCCCATCATTAAATAGAAGTGATATGTACAAGATCGGGCTCGAGGACTTCAAGGCACAAGTAAGTTGCATGAGGAAATGGCCTAAATGCCCATGATCTCCACTTCTGTCACATTACCTTCCTTCTCCTACTCCGCACCTGTGGTCTCACGAGGAGTTCCCTATGATCAGTTGATTGAGGAAGAGAAAACTCATGCCTGGTTTACAGATGGTTCTGCACAATATACAGGCACCACTCAGAGGTAGAGAGTGGCAACACAGCAGCCCCTTTCTGCGACATTCCTGAAAGACAGCGGTGAAGGGAAATCCACCCAATGGGCAGAACTTCGAGCAGTGCACCTGGTTGTTTACTTTGCTTGGAAGGAGAAATGACCAGTTGTGTGGTTGTATACTGATTCATGGGCAGTCACCAATGGTTTGGTTGGATAGTCAGGGACTTGGAAGGCACATGGTTGGAAAATTGGTGACAAAGAGGTATAGGGAAGAGGTATGTGGATAGACGTCTCTGAGCAGACCAAAGAAGTGAAAATATTTGTATCTCATGTGAATGCTCATCAAAGGGTGAGCTTGGCAGAGGAGGATTTTAATAATCAAGTGGGTAGGATGATGTGTTCTGTGGAAACTAATCATCCTCTTTCCCCAGCCACTCCTGTCATTGCCCAATGGGCTCATGAACAAAGTGACCATGGTGGCAGGGATGGAGGTTATGCATGGGATCATCAACATGTACTTCCACTCACCAAGGCTGACTTGGCTGCAACCACTGCTGAGTGCCCAATCTGCCAGTAGCAGAGACCAACACAGAGTCCCCAATATGGCACCATTACTCGAGGTAATCAGCCAGCAACCTGGTGGCAGGTTGGTTATTTACATTAGACTGCTTCCATCATGGAAAGGGAAGCGTTTTATTCTTACTGGAATAGACACTTACTCTGGACACAGATATGCCTTCACTGCATGCAGTGTTTCTGCCAAAACTCCCATCCATGGACTTACAGAATGCCTCATCAAATGTCATGGTATCCTACACAATATTGTCTCAGATCATGGAACTCATTTCACAGCAAATGAAGTGCAGCAATGGGCCCATGCTCATGGAATTCACTGATCTTACTGTGTTCCCCATGATGCTGAAGCAGCTGGATTGATACAATAGAATGGCCTTCTAAAGACACAATTATGGCACCAGCTAGATGGCAATACCTTGCAGGGTTGGGGCAATGCTCTGCAGGAGGCTGTATACTCTAAACCAGCATCCAGTATATGGTGCAGTTTCTCCCATAGCCAGGTTTCATGGGTCCAGCAACCCAAAGGGTGGACATGGGAGTGACACCATTCACTGTTGCCACTAGTCACCCACTTGAAAAATTTTTGCTTCCTGACCCCAAAATCCTAGCTCTACGGGTCTAGAAGTCTTAGTTCTGAAGGGAGGAATGCTCCCACCTGGAGATACAACATTGATTCCATTGAACTGAACGTTAAGAATGTCACCTGGCCACTTTGGGCTCCTCATGCCTCTGGGTAAATAGGCAAAGAAGAGAGTTACCATATTGTCTGGTGTGATTGATCCTGATTACCAAGGGGAAATTAGATTGATATTACATAATGGAGGTAAAAAAGAGTATGTCTGGAATACAGGACATCCCTTAGCGTGTCTCTTAGTACTACCATGCCCTGTGATTAAAGTCAGTGGAAAACTACAGAAACCCAATTACAACATGATTGCTAATGGCCCATATCCTTCAGGAATGAAGGTTTGGGTCATCTCACAAGGCAAAGAACCATGACCAGCTGAATTGCTTACCGAGGGCAAAGGAAATACAGAATGGGTGGTGGAAGAAGGTAGCTCTAAATATCAGTTACAACCATGAGACCAGTTGCAGAAACGAGTACTGTAATTGTTATGAGTATTTCATCCTTGTTTTATTATACATGTATTTGTGCATATATATAGCAAATATTTTTGTTTTCTTCCTTCCCTTATCCCATTACTTATAAAAAATAAGATGTAAATGGGCTAGTGCTTTTTCAGTTGTATGCATGTTAGTTGTATCATGTTAGGTGCAAGTATGACTTTGTAATTGTCTTTATTCAGAGATCATGTATGGTTTAAGGAGATGTGTACAGGTGCCAAGTTGACAAGGGGTGGACTGTGATGGTTAATGTTATGTGTCAACTTGACTAGGCCATGATTCTCATTATTATGTAATTATCCTCCATTTTGTGATCTGACATAAGGGGAACTTCCTTGGGAGTGTGGCCTATGTCCAATATATGTGGATGTTCTGACCAAGCTTTCTCTCTCTCGATCCTGTATCCAACTTGTCAGCATCTGACCTCCAGTTCCTGGGACGTGAGCCAGCAGCCGGCCTCCCGACCTGCAGATTTTGAGACTCACCAGTTCCCAAAGTCCCATGAACCAGCAGCTCCATGAGTCATCAGCCCCTGCAACCATGTGAGTCAAGAGACATCTGAGATCTGACACCTGACCCACAGATTTGGGACTTGCCAGCCTCCACAACTGCATGAGCCATTTCCTTGAAATAAATCTTTCTTTCTATATATTTATATATATACGCTTCACTGGTTTTGCTTCTCTGGAGAATCCAGCATAAGACAGTTGGCTGTACTATTTCTACATTATAGAGTTTATTGAGTTTTTTTTTTTTTTTTAATGGCCCAACATATAGCTAATTTCTGGTGTGTATTTAAAAAGTAAATGAAAGATGTATTTTATATTTTCAGGATACAGGTTTAGAGATATATATCAAAGCATGACTTCCTTCATGTTTATTTTAGTACAGTTAAATATGTTTACCTATATTTTTTAGTTGGTGATATTATTACTTATTTTTGGTCCATTTGACTTTTCATCGACTGTAAGACATAAATTAAAATTCTTAGTATTAAAATGTTTCTGTTTCTTCTAGTATCCCCTTTATTTCTGCTTTATGAATGTGGCATAAGTTACATCTTTATTGTGAATTACATTCCTTAGCATTATAAAACCCCATCTTGTTTCATTTAACACTTTTTGTCTTGAATTCCACCTTTTCTGGGATTAAGATTGTGACACCTACTTTGTTATTGCTCGCATTTATCTGGTAAACCTTTGATTACCCTATTATTTGGAAACTTTCTGAATCACATTGTTTTAGCTGTTTTTCTCATTCAGCATATAACTGAATATTGCCTTGTGATTTGATCCAAAAACACTTTATTCTACTTACAAATGACAAATATATTTGATCTTAGTTCTATCATATTATTCTGTTATATTTTCTGTTTTTTAGAAAGTCACTCTGTAGTTCCATTTATTTGATTTATTCATGTGTATCTATACAGTGTCTGAAAGTGTATGTAGTTCTTTTGACACTTAGGGAGGTTTGTATATTTGTTCTAGTAGCTACCTTTATTATTATACTACTATGTATTATCTTTAATCTTCTATATATTTGGACTCTGTTATGAGCAATGATGAAATTAGAGTTATTCCTTTACTTCCGCTCGACACTCTCTTTCATCACACAGTTTTACTCAATAATATTAACTTCCTTTGTGTTTACTTTAATGCAATTAAATACGTTTATACTTTCCCTGCTTGATTTGTCAGCTTTAAATAATATTCTTTGGTTCCCAGAATATTACAGATGATGTAATCAACAAACTTACTTTCCATTTGAACTTCTTTCCCCCTTTCCAATGGTGTCTGGGCCATTGTATCTGAATTCTGCAGTGAAAGTGCAGGCCATGATCATTCAGAGGAAGGCAGGGAGAGATTAATTGCAGAATTCTCCACCAAACCCTTTTTAGGTTAGGGATGGCCATGTGGGTTGTTTTAGATGATGAAATGTGAGCAAAAGTATCAAGCATCATTTGCAGGTAGAAGTTTTAAAAGCTGATGCACAAGTTACCATGTTTCCTTTTGCTTGCCACAGTACTCAAAAGGGAATATTCAAAAGAAGGCTACATTTGCCTGTATCCCTCAATGAAGAAGACATTGAGAACAGACCCCTGATGTCATGATAGACATGTAGTGTGATCAAGAATTAAATTGTTGTTAGTTTAAGCTATTGAGATTGGGAATTGTTTGTAATTTAGTGGGACAGGCATAGCATAGCCCATTTAGTATAAAAGTATGGGGGTATAGTAGGCTTGTTAAAGCTGAAGAAAATTAGAACAAGTACGTGAGAGCCAAAATATGACCTTGAGTATATCCCACCTGAATTTGGAGGCCATCTCAAGAATAGGTTTGATGCATTGAACACTAATGACCAAAGATCAGATGAGTTGTGGGATGACATCAAGGACATCATACATGAGGAAAGCAAAAGATCATTAAAAGGACAGGAAAGAAAGAAAAGACCAAAATGGATGTTGGAAGAGACTCTGAAATTTGCGCTTGAACGTCAAGTAGCTAAAGAAGAGGAAATGATGAAGTAAAAGAGCTGAACAGAAGATTTCAAAGGGCAGCCTGAGAAGACAAAGTAAAGTATTATAATGAAATGTGCAAAGACCTGAAGTTAGAAAGCCAAAAGGGAAGAACATGCTCGGCATTTCTCCAGCTGAAAAAAATGAAGAGAAAATTCAAGCCTTGAGTCACAATATTGAAGGATTCTACGGGGTAAATAAACAATGCAGGAAGCATCAAAAGAAGGAATACACAAAACGAATTGGTTGACATTCAGCCACTTCAGGAGGTAGCCTATGATCAGGAGCCGATGGTATTGAAGGAAGAAGTCCAAGCTGCACTAAAGGTATTGGCGAAAAACAAGCCTCTAGGAATTGACGGAATACCAATTGGTAAGTTTCAACAAACGGACGCAGCACTGGAAGTGCTCACTTGTCTATGCCAAGAAATTTGGAAGACAGCTACCTGGCCAACCAACTGGAAGAGATCTATATTTGTGTCCATTCCAAAGTAAGGTGATCCAACAGAATGCAGAAATTATCAAACAATATCATTAATATCACATACAAGTAAAACTTTGTTGAAGATCATTCAAAAGCAATTGCAGCAGCACATCGACAGGGAACTGCCAGAAATTCAAGCCGGATTCAGAAGAGGATGTGAAACGAGAAATATCATTGCTGATGTCAGATGGATCCTGGCTGAAAGCAGAGAATACCAGAAAGATGTCTACCTGTGTTTTGTTGACTATGTAAAGGCATTCACCTATGTGGATCATAACAAATTATGGATAACATGTTGAAGAATGGGAATTCCGGAACACTTAATTGTGCTCCTGAGGAAACGGTACATAGACCAAGAAGTAGAACAAGGGGATATTGCATTTTTTAAAGTCAGATTAGGTGTTCATCTGGGTTGTATCCTTTCACCGTATTTAGACAATCTATATGCTGAGCAAATAATCCCAGAAACTGGACTATATGAAAAAGAACGTGGGAGCAAGATTGGAGAAAGACTCATTAACAACCTGCGATATACAGATGACATAACCTTGCTTGCTGAAAGTGAAGAGTACTTGAAGCACTTGATGAATATCAAAGACTACAGCCTTCAGTATGGATTACGCTTTAACATAAAGAAAACAAAAATCCTCACAACTGGACCAATAAGCAACATCATGGTAAATGGAGAAAAGACTGAAGCCATCAAGGATTTCATTTTACTTGGATCCACAATCAACACTCATGGAAGCAGCAGTCAAGAAATCAAATGACACATTGCATTGGGCAAATCTGCTGCAAAAGACCTCTTTAAAGTGTTAAAAAACAAAGATGTCACTTAAAGGACTAAGGTGCGCCTGACCCAAACTGTGGTGTTTTCAATCACCTCATATGCATGTGAAAGTGGGAGAGCGAATAAAGAGGACTTGAGAAGAATTGATGTCTTTAAATTATGGTGTTGGCGAAGAATATTGAATATACCATAGAGTGCCAGAAGAACAAACCAATCTGTCTTGGAAGAAGTACAGCCAGAATGCTCCTTAGAAGCAAGGATGGCAAGACTTAGTCTCGCATACTTTGGACATGTTATCAGGAAGGACCAGTCCCTGGAGAGGGACGTCATGCTTGGTAAAGTAGAAGGTCAATGAAAAAGAGGATGGCCTTCAATGAGATGGACTGACACAGTGGCTCCAACAATGGGCTCAAGCATAACAACAATTGTGAGGATGGCGCAGGACTGGGCAGTTTCACTCTGTTCTACATAGGGTCCGTATGAGTAGGAACTGACTGGAAGGCACCTAACAACATAGTAGGTTTCAAGGTAAGTTGATTCAGTAGTTCAATGATGTCATTAAAAACCCAAATTTTTCCATCTTTCACTCTTAACTTCAGCTTCTTCCTGATAGCAAGAGACCCAACAGTTGTATGACTCATATTCAGACGTGAAAGCAGCAAAAGTAAGGAGAGGAATTATCTTTTCTCTAGCTTCTTCTTAGGAGGAGGGAGATTTGCCCTGAAACATTCCAGCAGACTGCCTTTTATACCTCATTGATTAGAATTTTGTCACATGCCATTTCTGAACCAGTCACTGGCAAGTGGGGATGGAATTGCCCTTGATAACTTAGACTAATGATTTAGGATGAAATGGATGTGGGTGACAACCAAAATGACTTCTACTAATAGGAAATAATCTTTATTAGTATGTATACATATTAGGAACTATTCTTTTAAAATATTTTAATAGTTGTAAGAAATATAGAATTATCTGATAAATAAAAACATAATCTGCTTTTACTATTCCAGAGTCATTAATTTTCCCCAAATTCTGAGTTAAAATTTTTTTGGTTTAGTCCTTACTTCAGCAACACATACTAAAATTTTTTATTTGATGATAATTTCTATATTATGATTTGTATGTTTCTTAGGCCTTTTGTTTACAAGAATATCCACTTACATGCTGTCAACAGAAATAGAAAGGTAAAAATAAGTAAAAAAATCATAACCCAGGATAAGCAGTGCTGTGAGTATATTTGTATATTGGCATATCTGATAAAGGCAACAAATCACATAAGCCAAGGTACACATGTTTTCTGAGTGACAACTCAGCTAAGGTCAGCTCTTTTATCTTACTTGGCCAAAATACATGCTAAAATATTTATTGTGGTCCGGACACCAATCAATAACCATGTATCTTAACTCCTTGTCAGACACTGCTACTCCTGTTCAATTTATTTACTTGTAATAAATGGTAGATGATGTAATCCTACCGAGTAATTTTCATAAATTGATGACCTTAGATTTTTATTTTCTTATAGTTAAAAAATACTTATCAGTGATCATGAAGATGGCACAGGACTAGGCAGCATTTTATTCTGTCACCATGAGTCTAACGCTGACTTGATGGCAACTAGTAACACCAAAAAATACTTGTTCTGCTATATCTAAAGTGCAACATGGGTATTTAAAAATACAATATCTTTTCATCTTGAGGATACCTCTTCATTGAATAGAAGGCAATTTCCAGAGTCTTTCCAAATTTTAATGCACTAAATTTATTAGAATCTATAAAACAATTGGGAGAAATCAAGCACATCCAAACAGGCTTTAAGTTATCTGAGGATAAAAATCAAGTCTTACAAACCACAATATCTGGTACACTGACTAAGGCTCAAGAAATACTTGTTGATAATTTGATGTAATGAGAGATAATCAGACTTTTTGTAATTCACTACTTTTTATTGAAATAGCAATCCACACTCATGGATAAAAAAAAAAAAATGAGGCAACTACCACTACCAATTCATTTCATATCCTTACTATGATAGTGTGTACATATAGGTATATGCCATTTGTTTACAAGTAGGAATATGCTCTACACAATGTCTTCTACCTTTCTTTTTTCATTTGGTAAAATTTTAGAGATTATTCCCATCAGTGCGTAAACCCTGGGTGGCACAAAAGGTTAAGCCCTCAACTACTAGCCGAAATGTTGGAAATTCAAACCCACCGAGAGGCAACTTGGAAGACAGGGCTGGCAATCTGTTTCTGGAAGCTCACAACCTTGAAAACTCTATGGAGCAGTTTTATCTGCAACACATGGAGTCTCCATGAGTTGGAATCTACTATGTGGCAACTAACAACACATAAACCTCACTTTTTTAACATCTGCATTGAATCTTTTTGTATGAATGGGCCTTAATTTAGCCTGCCCGTCCCACCCCACCCCACCCCCATTTATTTGCATTGAGGTTGTTTCAGTCTTTTGTTAATACAAACAATGCTGCCATGGGCATCTATTTTTGCATTTATGCGAGTGTATTGGCAGGAGAAATTTCTAGAAGGGAAATGTGTAGATCTACCATTTTACGCACTAACAATGTGGAAGAGTCAGATTTATCATATTTAAAATGTTATCCTCAAATGAATGACTATAAAGACATTTAATTGATTAGTAGGACAAGATAAAGGTTGTATTACCCTGTCCTTGTATGAAAACACATCTCTATTTTTACTTCACCACTTTTTCTAGTGAGTTCAACCAACTGACATTACTACAGAATGATTTATTCATGATTTCCAAAGCAATTTAGTTTATTTTTTAGGTTTACACATATTTCATAGACTTTAAATAGGAGAAAAATAGCTGTTAAAAATAACAGAGTAAATGCCACCAGCAGAAATTTGTAGCCAAAAGACAAATTGTTAGAAAAATGTTTTTCAAATTTTTTCTGCGTGTATTTCAAGACTCATCTCTCATTAACATTATGTTATTGTGTTTTAAAATGTTTTATGGGTCCTTTGTGAAATACTGAAGGTTACTGAATGTATGACTTATTTTTGCAAATCAAATGTTTCTTTAAAACTCAACAAATTTTCAATGAGGTTTAATTAGGCAGAGAAGCTGTTCAGAACTCATTTTAAAACGTGCATGATAATTAGGAAACATCAAAGAGTATTGTTACAGTCTAAACAGTAAACAACCGACAGTTAATGATTTAACAAATTCTAAACGTTATCCCACAGCACAGGAAACTGAAGCCTGGTTTTTTCTTTTTAAAGGTAAGCGTATTTTAAGTTCATAATTTACTCAATCTGTCTTCTCAAAAGATAGTTTCACCAAAGACTGCATCTATCATTGTAAGGGTCAAAGTTCATGGAATTTTGAAGCTGGAGGAGACCTTAGGTATCTTCCCCTCCACCAACCGATGAGGAAACTAACTTGGCCAATGTCTTATTTGGTTACCAATAGGCTGAACTAGGACATAGTTCTCCTGGCTCTCAATTTAGATCACTTTCTGTTACATTTTGCTGCATCTCTATTAATATGTAAAAACACAAAGATACAACACTAATAAGCTTGCTATAGCACATTTTTTAAAATTGATGTTTTGAAATCTTTTATGCTGCCAATCACTGTGGTAAGTAATAGGGATACACCAATAAATTAGGACAAAAAACTTTCTTTCCAACAAGAGCCAATATACGTGATTAGGATACACTCTAGGTCAGGAATGGGAAATCCTGCTAGAACTGATTAGCCTTTCTGCCATGGGCTTGTTAGGGGTGGTGACATGTCTGTTCTGTATTTGTCATCCCTGCCCTAAAATCTACCACATTTTATTTACAATGATAATCCCTTACACTTGTGTTGCCTTTTTCAGACTTTAAAACACATACCCATTACTGTATCTGATCCTCACAGTAGTAACTTGTAAGGCAGTTATTATTATCTCCATTTTCCAATTAAGGAACCCATAGCTCAGAACATGTGACTTGTCCAAAGCCTCACAGCCAGAAAATTGTAGAACAGGAACTAGAACCCCCAGGCTTCTGGCCTTTAGTACAATGAGTTGGTCATAGTGTTAATCAACCTGAATTTCCCAAATTCCAAATATTTAGTTTTCTGGGAATTCTGAGGTCACTTTAGAAGGGAGATCCTTCAGTGGAAGTTTGGGTAACCCAAATATGCAAATTGTAGCCTGCTTTCTTGGAAAAGGAAAATAGTAGCACCCAAAAATTCCATGGAAGTGCTTGTGGCTGTTAGTGAACTGTGAGGATGGCATTTTGTTAGAAGCATGAAACCACAGTCAGCTTTGAGTTCCTCAGTTTGTTTGTTCCATCCCTTGTCATGGGGATAAGAAAACTTGAAAATAAAATATCACTGCATTAAATGTGTCTGGAAAAAAGTATACCAAAATGTTCCCTGTGGCTATCTCTGGGTGATTGGATTACAAGTTAATTTTATTTTGTTTTTCTGTATTTTCCACATTTCCTACAATAGCTATGTATTCCTTTTATAATCAGAAATATGTCATTCATCTATACCTATAAATATATCTACATCTAGATATAGTTCCCAGCCTATATGAAAGAGAAAGGAATTCAAACTTTCTTATGCTGAATTCTTGGGTGGACAGATATTTGTAAACTCCTCCCACAAATGAAGATTCTTTCCAAAAAAAATAAATTTCTAAGTAACCTAAAAAAATTGTTCATTCATTTATTCATTCTTTAACAAATATTGATTAAAGATCTATTATGTGCCAGGCAGTTTTAAGCATAGGGAATAAAGCACTGAACAGAACAGATAAAAATTCTTGCCTTCATGAACCTACCATTTTAGAAGAGGAGATAGAAGAAAAAACGAAAATCAAGACAAGTATAATAGAATATGTTAAATGGTACTAAGTGATTAGAAAAAAAATAAAGCAGGGAAGGAGGATGGAGTGCTTGGGAACGGGGTGGAACCGCAATTTTGGACAGAGCATTCAGGGAAGGCTTTGCTGAGGAAGTGACCTGAAAGAAGTGAGTCAGTGAGTTACCTGGGTTTTGGGAGGAAGAGAAATTCAGATAGAGCAGCAAGTGCAAAGCCACGGGGCAAGAGTGTGCCTAACATGTTTTAGAAACGTCAAGGCAGGCATGGTGTCTAGAACAGAGTAAGCAACAGGGAAAGTAGTAGGAGGTGCTATCAAAAGAAGACATGCATAATCTGACTCATGTTTTAGGATTGCTCCAGCTGCTGTGGTGAGAATAGGTTGAAGGTAAGCAAAGGAAGACGGAAGGAAAACAGATCCAGGAACTGTTGTAATACCTAGGCAAGTGGAGTTGGTAGCTTAAACCAGGATGGTAGGAGTGGAAGTAGTGAGAAGTAGATAAATTCTGGATATTTTTTGAAGATGAAGCCAAAGTATTTCTGATGAATTAAATGAGAGTTGTACAATTAAAATTAAAAGCATCAATGGTGGCTCAGAAGTTTATACCTTAGCGACAAAAATCAGGTTTGTCATTTTCTGAGATAAGGAAGACTTTAGGAAAAGCAGATTTGAGGTGGACAGAATCAGGAGCTCATTTTTGCACATGCTAAGCTTGAGATACTTCTCATATATCAAAGCAGAAATGGTTTGACACCTGAATATACTTGTTGTGAGTTAAGGAGACTGGTCTGAGCCAGAGACATAAAATTGAGAGTTACAAGCATGTAGATGACATGTAAACCCATGAGACCAGATAAAGCACCAAAGGAACGAGTGAGGATAGATAAGAACCGAGATCCAAGGACCAAGCCCTGGGACACACCTGTATTTAGAAATCAGAGAAATGAAGGGAACTAAGAGACAATGCATCCTGGAAGCCAATTTAAAAAAGTGATTCAAGAAACGGCATGATCCCTTGGTAGTAAGTCAAATGCTGCTGAGAATGACTGTGCTTGAGACCAATTATTTCTCAGAAAAATTTATTAGTGTTTGATCCTGGGGATTAGCAACCAATTACACCTATGCCATAGAAAAGGCATTTTAGAGGCCATGGTATAATGGAAAATGAAAGTCAGAAACATGGATTTGATAACCAGCTCCACCACCTATTGGCTCTGTGATCTGGAGAAAGTCATTTCACCACTTCCAACCTTGTTCCTGTGCCTGCATTCTGTTGCTATGAAGAATAATAGAAATAAAATCTTTATCAGTGTTCCTAACAAACAATGTGGCTGCTGCTGTTGTTGCTGCTATTGAGATGGTCCGTTACTCATGGTGACCCCACACACAACAGATCTAAACGCTGCCCAGTACTGCGCCATTCCCATGACAGTGTGGGGATCAAACTGTTGTGATCCAGAGGATTTTCATTTGTTTATTTTTAGAAGTAGATCGCCAGGCCTTTCTTCCTTACCCTTATGGCAGCTCCATTGAAACTGTTTAGCATTATAGCAATACACAAGCCTCCACTGACAGACAGGTGGTGGCTGTGCAAGAGGCACACTGGCCGGGAATCCAATCTGCAGCATGGAAGGTGAGAATTCTGCCACTGAACCACCAATGCCTCATTAACGAACAGTAGGCAGTCAATATATATTAGTTATCTCTGTGTACTTAAATGGTATAGTTGTTGGAGTCAATGTAATGGAAAGAAATATAGGCAGACTACAGAATATATTCTGAACGATATGAAATTGGCCCTTGGTAACCCAATTCCAGGAGTCCCTGGGTGGTGCAGATGGTTAAGCGCTCGACTGCTAGCTGAAAGGTTGGCTATTTGAACCCACCTAGAGGCACCTGGAGAGATAGGCCTCGCCATCTGCTTCCAAAAGGTCACAGCCTTGAAAATCCTATGGAGCGGTTCTACTCTGCACACATGGGGTCGCCATGAGCGGGAATGGACTCCACAGCAACTAACAATAACAACAACCCAATTCCCCATTTTTCCCTATTTCTAATTACTCAGATGCTAAATATGGGTCCCTTGTTAAACTGTTAACTGGACTTCTCAAACTAGAAACCCCAAACTGAGGAACATTTTATAAAATAACTGGCCTGTGTTCTCCAAATTGTTAATGTCATGAAAGCAAAGAAAGGCTAAGGAACTCTTTCAGATTCAAGCAGAATAAAAAGGCATAACAACTAAATACAATATGTGACCCTGAACTGGATTCTGTACTGATTGGGCTGGGAGTGGGGGACAGGGAATACTATAAAACCCATTGCTGCTGAGTCTATTCCAACTCATAGTGACTCTATAGGACACAGTAGAACTGCCCCACAGGGTTTCTAAGGCTGTAAATCTTAAAGAAGCAGACTACCACATCTTTCTCCCTGTGGAGAGGCTGATGGGTTTGAACCGCTGACCTTTCAGTTAGCAGCCAAGCACTTACATAACCACTGCACCACCACGGCTCCTTTGGAATTCTATAAATAGCATAATTGAGGCAATAAACAAAATTGGAATAGGACTATGTATTAGCGTATATTATCAAGCATGGACAATGCAGCTAAAATTTAGGACCTCACTTGCCTTCTGATATTTAAGAAAATAATTCTGAACCTCCAATTTCCTGGCCTCTGCAAATCCAGAGTTTCCCAAGATTTCCGTTAATTTCTGATTTTATGATCCTGTTTTCTCTGCTCCTCCATCATCTGGAGCCACCTTGTTTTTTCTAGAGTTACTCTGCCACGTTTCAGAAGGAATCCCAGCACACCCATGACTTAGAATTAACAGTAACTTAAGTAAAGACTTGCAGATGGTGGAAACACATTACTGGCATTGCAAAGCCCGCCACCATCTCCCTCTCTCACATCTGTGCCTCCCAAAAAGGTGTGCTCCCACCTAAGGACCCTGTGGCTATGTGCATACCCTCAGGAGTGTAATCAATTTCTCCCCTACAATTGTGTCTCTTTAGCGGAACAGCTGAGCCAGGCCAACCTC
The DNA here is from genome assembly GCF_000243295.1 of Trichechus manatus latirostris. Lineage (NCBI taxonomy): Eukaryota > Metazoa > Chordata > Mammalia > Sirenia > Trichechidae > Trichechus > Trichechus manatus. The sequence continues at coordinate 3,948,409 of NW_004444092.1, forward strand.
TCTGCTCCAAGCCCCCTTGGAATTCTGGTGGATAAAGTACTGGTCAATAAAAGTTTCATTTACAAACCATAATTGTGGTTTGTAAATGAAACATTCGATCAGGCACAGCTGTGGCAGGAAGTTGGACTGATTCTTGGAAGCCAATAGGTCTTTGAGTAATCAAAACACTCGAAATTCCTGGATCCCCCCCTCTCTCTTTCCCCCCACCTCATCTCCTCCTTTAAGACTTGAGTCTGGGATCACGTCCTCCTAGACACCTTTTCTGTCTCCCTCCTCCAGGCCAATCATCTTTAGTGATACGTATTAGTTGAAACCACTCAAGTAAGTGAGGTGGTCCAAAGGGTCTGTGAAATATAGAGTGATAACAGTAACAGTAATAACAGCAGTGGTTAGAGGTGCAGGCTATAAGAGTTCGACTGCCAGAATTCAATCCCAGATCCCCTACTTAGTAGTTCTATCATCTAAACTCTTGCTAGACTAAGAAAAAGAGAAAGAGAATTTCACTATTTCCTTTGCTTATTGTGGTGAATCATTTTTATTTACTTTCACGAAAATGAGGGAGTATAAGACAGGCAGGGTTCCTGGGTGCTGCAAAAAGCTAATGCGTTCAGCTACTAACCAAAAGGTTGGCAGTTCAAGTCCACTTAAAAGTGCCTCAGAAAAAAGTCTTGGTGATCACTTCCAAAAAACTGAAAACCCTGTGGAACACAGTTCTACTCTGACACACATGAGGTCGCCATGAGTCAGAGTCAACTGGATAGCAATTGGTTTAAGGCAGGCAGGGGAAGTTTGTAACACAGGTTAAGTGGTCTTCCAATAAATTGCTGGCCTTGTTTCTCATCCCTAAGCATTGTGTACCTTTCTTTCCTCGTTTTCCCAGCTACTGCCACTGACCAAAACATTTGTACGCCTCTCATCAGACCAGAAAAATGGTCATGAAAGGTCTTTAAGGACCTTTCTTGGAAGGAAGGTTATAGCTAATTAAAATCCAAGGGAGGAGAGTAATATTTACCTCCTAGTAGATATCTGTCTTTTCCTCCTAAGCTTTAGAAGCCACACCTCACACCAAGTATGGTAGCCAGAATAATGGCCCCCCAAAAAATCCTTGTCCTAATCCTTGAAACCTATGAATATGTTACCTTACGTGGTGTCATGGTTTGAATTATGTCCCCCCCAAAATGTGTGTATCAATTTGGCTAGGCCATGATTCCTGTTACTGTGTGATTTTCCTGTATGTTGTAAACCTGCCTCTATGATGTTAATGAGGGAGGATGGGTGGCAGTTGTGATAGTAAGGCAGCACCTGATCTACAAGACTGGATTGTGTCCTGAGGCAATCTCTTGAGATATGAAAGACAGAAGTGAGCAGAGAGACAGGGGGACCTCATACCATCAAGAAAGCAGTGCCGGGAGCACAGCGCGGTCCTTTGGACCGGGGTCCCTGCGCCGAGAAGCTCCTAGTCCAGGGGAACACTGATGAGAAGGCCAAGACAGAGAAAGCTTTCCCCTGGAGCTGACACCCTGAATTTGGACTTTTAGCCTACTTTACTGTAAGGAAAGAAATTTCTCTTTGTTAAAGCCATCCACTTGTGGTATTTCTGTTGTAGCAGCACTAGATGACTAAGACACGTGGCAAAAGGGACTTTGCAGATATGATTATGTTAAGGATATTGAGAGGGAAAATTATCCTGGATTATCTGGGTGCCCAATGTAATCACAAAGGAGGTGGGAGAGTCAGAGTCAGAGAAGTTTAAAGATGCTATGCTGCTGGCTTTGAAGATGAAGGAAGGGGCCATGAGTTGTGGAATACAGGTGGCTTCTAGATCCCGGAAGAGGAAAGGAAATGGAGCCTCCAGAAGGAACACAGCCCTGTCAACACTTTGCTTTTAACTCAATGAAACCCATTTTGGACTTCTGACATCCAGAACTGTTAACATAATAAATCTGTGTTGCTTTAAGTCACTAAATTTGTGATTTGTTATAGCAGCAGTAGGAAACTAATACACCAAGTTACCTATGTTATTTTCTTCTCATCCTTATCACTAGCTGAAACTATGTTGTTCAATTTATTTGTGTATTAGTTGTCTCCTCACCATTCAGCTCCTTTTCCCAGGAATATAAGCTCCACATGCAGAGGAGGTATTTCCCCAGCCTGAGCCCATTGCCTATCACATTGCAAACACTCAATAAATATGTTTTGAGTAAATGAACTAATAATAATGTTGTTGAAATATTTTGATACTAGCCAATGACATGAGAGATCACAAACACAGGATTCATTCTCCTGTGTTCTTAGGAACCCACTGTGTGCCAGGAACCTCAGGAGGTGCTGAGATCCAAGAGATCTCAATCTGATAACATAAAATTACAGTGCAATGTTGACTGTATTTCCGGAAGTTTACTAAACATGAGATTGCTTTCGAACAGTTAAAACGTAAATTGAATTGAATATTTCAGAAATCATGGGTATAGTGTTTAAGACCACAGGCTGTGAAATCAAGGGATTTATACACCAATTCTGACTCTACCACTACTTTGCCCCATGGTAACCTAGGCTCAGTCACTTAATTTCTCTGGATCTGATTTCCTCATCAGTAAAATGGGGGTAATGAGACCCATGTCACAAGGTTGTTGTGAGAATTAAATGTGAAAATGCATACAAGAGCCTTATTATAATGCCTAGCACAAAATAATAGCCCAATAAATGGTAACTTAGAGTGTGATTCATTTTTCAATACTCAGAGGCAATTTTTATGAAACTAGATGGTTTCCCAAACCTTCCTCACCAGGAGCCACTAGAGCTGAGTTATCTTATTTTGAAAGCCTCGCTTCCCACATCACCCCACTCACTCCTTTCCCCATTCCCAAATCCATAATTTCTACTCAGTGCTCAAATGATTTGCCAAACCAGATTCTGTCAGCTAGGGTTTCCCTTTGCCTATTTTCCTTCAAGGGATGGATCCCAGCCAGAAAAAAGGTTTTGGAGGTTAGTTAGGAGTCTCTCCAACTGCAAAACACAAATGTGGATTCAGGGCACCATAAGAAGGCAGAAATATGAGGACAAAATGATTCTTTGTGGTCAAGATGAATGAGCTACATTTGTTAGGGCAGTTTTGCTTGTCTGCATTCTTTTTCTTTCTTTTCTTTTTTCTTAACACTATACATCAGCATAAAATCCCTCATTGCTCATTTTCCACTGAACCTTTCTCAAAACAACTCTGACTGTTTTCCTGCCAACACCTCATGCCAAGCTGATTGGAAAGGCAGTAATTCTTTACCTCCCAAAGGTTAAATTGTAAAGCTATAACATGTATATCAGACTTTCTATTTATTGACCCATCAAAATGCTTTGTCTTACTTCTTTTCCATGTAGCTCAACACACACACACAAAAACCTACGTATCATATTCTGAGTTATTGCCAGCTAATGGAGGGAATAATTAAGACTGATCAAGTCCCTTGATTCTTTGGGGGCTTAAATGATGGCTTATTACAATATGGGAGCAGGTGTGTCTCTTCTCCTTTGTTTCTTGAATATAAAGAAACTATGCCAGTCCTGAAGCCAGAGTGGTGGAATGGGAGTTATTATCTGTAATGTCCTCATTTGCTGGAGTCTTTCAGAAAACCCAACCTTTCCACTGTGCAAAGGATCCTTCCTGTTGAATGAAGAGTCCCAGCGAATGTGTCATCTTTTCCCCATTTATTACGGCAGCTACCCAGGAATCTACAACAGGATCATTTTCCTTAGAGGTGGGAAATTCTAGGAGAGCAGTCTGTAAAGTCCTGCTAGAAGAATAGACTCCTCGTAGAGCCTGTATAATACATGATGGGCAGTGGCTGAGCCTGCTGTTAACCAAAGCACATACTCCCCTGGAGACCACAATGGCTACTGAGGCAGCCTTTCTGGCCTGCCTGCTGAGACCCACAATGGACCTCTGGACTTATACATAAGAAAGAAAGGCACAGTAGGCCTGGTGTAACTCCTGGGTCCTGAGAACACAACCGAAACCAACTTTAAAGCTTCTTAAAAAGTCAGGCTGTTTAACAATGGGGATCTTCCAACTGAGGTGTGTGAATGAATGTCAGCCTCCTTCATTTGGAAATATGTTTGTTGTTGCTGGGTGCCATCGAGTCCTCTTTGACTCATAGTGACCTCATGTGATAGAGTAGAACTGCCCCATAGGATTTTCTAAGCTGTAATCTTTACGGAAGCAGATCTCCAGGTCAGATCTTCAGATATTTCTCCTGTGGAGATGCTGGGTGGGTTCGGACCACCAACCTTTCAGTTAGCAGCCAAGACTTAAGCTTTGCACCACCAGGGCTGTTTATTTAGAAATATAAACCATGGCATATGTTTTGCCCAGTACATAGTATGTGTGAACACTGGAATCTGTCCCTATCTCAGGCTATGAAATTCAGTTCAATTCATCTTAACTGTTTATTGAATGACCCATTGTGTACAGCTCTGTGCATTAAACCAAAAGAAAAATAAACCTGTTGCCGTAGAGTCAATTCTGACTCATAGTGACCCTATAGGACAGAGTAGAACTGCCCCATAGGGTTTCCAAGAAGCGCCTGGTGGTTTTGAACTGCCGACCTTTTGATTAGCAGCCGTAGATCTTAACCACTGCTCCACCAGGGCTCATGGGACCATATTAGTTGGTGTAAATACAGAAATGAGTAATCAGGTCATAAAGAAAGGCAATTCATATTTATAGAGTTTATTCTATATATCTGCTTTAATTTTTTAAAAATATGTCTCACAATAACCCTGAGAGGCTGTGCAGTTGCTAGATTAGAGGTACAGTTGAATGTAATGTTGAGACAAAATAGTGTGACTTAAATGAGGTAGAAAATTCTTTCTTTCTCATGTATAAGTCCAAAGGTAAGTGGTCCAGGACTAGCGTAATGACTCTGTTTCAGGGGCCCAGACACTTTCTATTTCGTTGCTCAGCTATCGCTAGCATGTTGCTGTCATGTGCACGGTCCAAGATGGTTTTCCACTCATCTGTGTTCTGTCCTGTTGCACACATCATTTCTGGTCAAATTCTATTTGCCACAGCTTAGCCTCATGACCATACCAAGCTGGGAAACGTAGGTTTTAGTATAGGCTACCGCTAACCCAAGGAAATTCATTTGCACGTGAGAAAAGGAAAAACAGGTATTGCAGGACACAGGTAATTAACATGATTCCCATTTTACAGGTTGTGAAGTTGAGATGCATACAGGTTAAATAACCTCCCTAAGGTCCAAGGCTTCGCTACACCGTCATGTCTCTCTAATGTTGTGCTGTAGTTGTTTTAAGCTTTTGGCGAAGCTATTCCCGGCAGAATGAAGCCCTGAAATGCGAGGATTAGGCATTTCCACAGTAAATTCTGTATCCTTTATGCAAAGGGAATAAGGCTGTGATGAAAGATTATTTAAGGCAGAGAATATAAGAGGCTCAAGAGCTCTCACTTAGCTAAGGAAAATAAGATTCTGGGTAAATGGAAAGTCTAACTAAAGTATGGGGAGAACCCCAGCAAACACAACAACCACACTGGTAAGACAGACGAGCTTGCGCAAAGTCAAGGCATAGCCCTCCCTCTCTCCCTCTCTCCTTTTAACTCTTTCCCTTAAAGGAGGGGGTATGGTCCCCTCAGTGAGAATGAGGAAGTCATGACAGAATCCAGAATATCACCGAAAGGCCTCAGATAGCACTTGCAAATCTTCTTTAGTTACTTGATGTGAGGAGCGATTGTCCCCATTCTCTGTCAGTCTTAACTATTGGCAAGACTCTCTTACATCACTGTTGAGAGGAAGTGAACTAAGTATTAGGTGGCAAGAAAGAAGATCTCCAAAGTAGAAACTTGGAGATTATCTTGTAAAGAAACTCCTCTTCTGAGATCTTCTAAAAAGTACACAAATAATACATTAATGCATTCCAATTGTTTGCATAAACATGTGTACCAATCTACATTCTCTGTTCTATGTCGTTAGATAAAACACTACACGTATTGTTTGATGACTTCCTATTTTTTAAAAAAACAGGTTTATCTTAGCTCGCTTTTTGCAAGAGAACACGTAGGTCTACTTCATTCATTTAATTACTACACAGGGTTCCATAGAAAGGAAGCACCACAATCTGTCACCTATTGTTGATTATTTAAGTTATTTCCAATACTTCTTTATTACATAGTGCTTTAATCCAGGTAGATTAAAGATATAAAATAGTTTTAAAATATAAGAAGATGATAAGGAAAAAAATTAACATTTTATTATAGAAAAATTCAAACAGGTAAAAATACAAAGTTTGTACCCTTAAAAATAGTTAAAATGGCAAACATTTTGTTTTATCTACCTATATATATTTTTTACTGCAATAAAATTAAAATTAAGAAAAAAAGTTTAAATAGGCATCTCTTTGGTCTACTAATTCCACATCTCAGAATTAACCTATGGGTATATGTGTATGCAGGACCACAAACATATAAATATAATTTTTTTTATTGTGATTTAGGTGAAAGTTTACAAAGCAAATTAGTTTCTCATTAAATAGTTAATACACAAATTGTTAATACACAAATTGTTTTGTGACATTGGTTGCCAACCCCGCTGTCTTAGTCATCCAGTGCTGCTGTAACAGAAACACCACAAGTGGATGGTTTTAATGAAGGGAAGTTTATTTTCTCACAGTTAAAGTAGGCTAAAAGTCCAAACTCAGGGTGTCAGCTCCAGGGAAAGGCTTTTTCTCTCTGTCGGCCTTCTTTTCAGTGTTCCCCCGGACTAGGAGCTTCTCTGCGCAGGGACCCCGGTCCAAAGGACACGCTCTGCTCCCGGCACTGCTTTCTTGATGGTATGAGGTCATCCTGTCTCTCTGCGCACTTCTGTCTTTTATATCTCAAGAGATTACCTCAGGACACAATCCAGCTTGTAGATCAGGTGCTGCCTTACTAACACAACTGCCACCCATCCTCCCTCATTAACGTCATAGAGGCAGGATTTACCACACACGGGAAAATCACACAATACCAGGAATCATGGCCCAGCCAAATTGATACACATATTTTTGGGGGGACATAATTCAATCCATGACACCGGCGATGTGTCAACACTCTCCCCTTCTTCACCCTAGTTTCCCTGTTTCCATTTGTCCAGTTTTCCTGTCCTTTCCTGCCTTCTTGTCTTTGCTTTTGGGCTGGTGTGCCCATTAGTCTCGTATACATGATTGAACTATGAAGCACGTCCCTCATGTGCGTTATCGTTGGCCCTATAGACACGTCTAATCTTTGGCTGAACGGCAAACCTCAGAAGTGACTTCAGTACTGAGTTCAAAGGGTGTCTAGGGGACATACTCTCAGAGTTTCTGCAGTCCCTGTCAGACCAGCAAGCCTGGTCTTGTGTGTGTGTGTGTGTGTGTGTGTGTGTGTGTATGTGTATGTGTGAATTTGAATTTTGTTCTACATTTTTCTCCAGTTCTGTCCGAGACCCTCTATTGTGATCCCTGCCAGAGCAGTTGGTGGTGGTAACCTGGCACCATCTAGTAGTTCTGGGCTCAGCTGGTGGAGGTTGTGGTAGTTGTGGTCCATTAATCCTTTGGACTAATCTTCCCCTTGTGTCTTAGGTCTTCTTCATTCTCCTTTGCTCCAGCTGGGATGGGACAATTAGATGTATCTTAGATGGCTGCTCACAGGCTTTTAAGACCCCAGTCACTACTCCCCTTAGTCAGATGTAGAATATTTTCTTTATAGACCATACTATGCCAATTGAACTAGATGTCCCGAGACCCAGGTCCCCAGCCCTCAGCCCAGTAGCTTAGTCTCTGGGGACGTTTGGATGTGTCTGTGATGCTTCTATCACTTTGCCCCGGTCAAGTGTGCTGACTTCCTCAGTGTTGTGTACTGTCTTACCCTTCGCCCAAGTTACCACTTATCTACTATCTAGTTAGTGTTTTTCCCTCCCCATCCCTTCCCTCACTGCTAACCATCAAAGATTGTTTCGTTCTGTGTGGAACCATTTTCATGTGTGTTTATAATAGCGGCCTCATATAGTATTTGTCTTTTCATGATCGGCTTATTTCGCTCAGCATAATGCCCTCCAGATTCATCAACATTGTTAGATGTTTCACAGATTCATCATTGTTCTTTATCATTGCATAGTATCTGTTGTGTGTATGTATCGTAGTTTGTTTATCCATTCGTCTGTTGGTGGGCACTTAGGTTGTTTCCATCTTTTTGCTATTGTGAATAATGCTGCAGTGAACATGGGTGTGCATATGTCTATTCGTGTAATGGCTCTTATTTCTCCAGGATATATTCCTAGGAGTGAGATTGCTGGATCATATGGTTATTTCTATTTCTAGCTTTTTAAGGAAGTGCCATATCATTTTCCAAAATGGTTGTACCAAGCTTATTAAGAAAATGTTCTTCATCCTACTTTGGTGAGTGGCGTCTGGGGTCTTAAAAGCCTGCAAGCGGCCATCTAAGATGCATCAATTGGTCCCAACCACCTGGAGTAAAGAGGAATGAAGAATACCAAAGACACGAGAAAAGTATTAGCCCAAGAGACAGAAAGGGCCACATAAACCAGAGACTTCATCAGCCTGAGACCAGAAGAACTAGATGGTGCCCGACTACCAC
>NW_004444092.1:3957125-3971608 GCF_000243295.1 Trichechus manatus latirostris
AGAACTCAAATTCTAGTAAGAAGACCAGACTTAATGGTCTGACTGAGACAGGAGGAACCCTGGAAAGCATGGCCCCTGGATTCTCTATCAGCCCAGAACTAAAACAATTTGTGAGGCCAACTCTTCAGACAGGGATTGGACTGAACTGTGGAGCATAAAGGGATACTCCTGAGGAGTGTGCCTCTTGGCTCAAGTAGATACAAGAGACTAAACGGGCATCTTCTGCCGAGGTGAGATGGGAAGGCAGAGAGGGTTAGGAGCTGGTTGAAAGGACATGGGGAATCTGGGGTGGAAAGGAAGAGTGTGCTGTCACAGTATGGGGAGAGCAATTAGGGTCACATAACAATATATGTGTAAATTTTTGTATGAGACTAACTTGAAATGTAAACTTTTACTACAACAATAAACAAAAAAGAAAATTTAACTGTATTGCTCCACTGCTTAAAACAATATCTACTTTACCTCAACCATAAAGAATAGTCTTTACAAAGGCAAAAAAAAAAAAAAAATAATGAACAACACCAGAATGATTAAAAGGCGGTAGCCAAACTAAGACCTAGGGGAAAACATTTCTACCAGAGAATATGTTCTTAAAAAAGCCCGAAGGTGAGAAATAGATTGGCATTGTTAAGAAACAGAAAGAAGCTCTTGTGATGGAGTATAGTGAGTAAGGGAAAGCCAGAAGATGAGAAAGAAATATTAGGGCCTTGTAGGCTGTAGTCAGAATCAACTAGATGGCAGCTATCTGTCTATCTGTCTGTCTGCCTGTCTACCTTGGTGGTGAAGTGGTTAAGTGCTCGGCTGCTAACTGAAAAGTTGGCGGTTCGAACCCACCAGCCACTCTGCAGGAGAAAGATGTGGCTGTCTGTTTCAGTAAAAATTTACAGCCTTGGAAACCTATGGGACAGTTCTACTCAGGCCTACAGGGATACCATGAGTTGGAATTGACTCAACAGCAGCGGGTGGTGGACCTATTTATCTGCTATTGTGAGGAGTGTGAATTTTAGCCTAAGTGCAAAGAGAAATCATTGAAGGGTTTTAAGCAGTGTAGTGACATGATTCAATTTATGATTTGAAATGTGACCTTGGTGACTGCGTGGAGAATGGATTAAGACTGAGTTAAAAATGGAAGCATGGAGATCAGGTATGAGGCTAAAGCAATAGACCAGGTGAGAGACAATGGTGCTTTGGAATGAAGTGGTGCTGATGGAAGGAAGTAGAAGAATTAATGGCAATCCAGAGTAAAAATTAGGAATATTTCAAAGCACCTTAAAAAATCTTTTTATTTAATTTATAACCTGAATTAAATCTAATACCTTATGGCTTTTTTCATAGCATATCAATTGATTAATATATGTTTTTAAAGTACATACATACATTTTTATTGAAAGAAAATAAATAATTGGGAATACTAAATCTCCAAAGCTACGCGGTCTCTAGGAGTCCCCGGGTGGTGTAAACAATTAACAGTCTTGGCTGTCAAACAAAAAGTTGGAGGCTCAAGTCCACCCCCAATTGCCTTGGAAGAAAGGCCTGGCCATCTACTCCTAAAAAAATCAGTCACTGAAAACCCTATGTAGCACAGTTCTACTCTGACACACATACTGTCTCCATGATTTGGAGTCAATGGCAACTGGGTATGTGAACTCCTGACTATATAGTTTCACAGTTTAATCCCAAACAGTGACAACTATACAAATGGCATATATGTCTTTAGAGAAATATTGACGATTATTAGAATGTGCCTAAATAATTCAACCATGCTTCAACACTTAAATGTCATATTACTCCTTCAAATATGATGGAAGGCAATTCAGTTCAACATGGATTTTTCTTGGGTCCAGTTCTACTAGGTGTTGGGAATGCAAAATTAAATAAACCGTAGACTTTTCTTATAAGGACTATAGTCATGCAGATCATAGTTTATAATAATCATGATGACAATTCAAGGGAGCTTGTATAGAGCTGATTCCCAATTTCCTTCTTTATTCCAGGTAAGTCCCCTAATAGAAAATAACAGTGCTATTCACAGAACTGTTATAAGGCAATTCCCAAATATGTCTCTGGGGAGTACCTTTCTATACGTTGTTAATAGATATGCTGTTTCATCATCAAATAAGTTTAGGAAATGTGGAGTAAAACAATGTTAAGCAGATTTAACTTTATTGCAAAATACTCAGTCTTTAAAACGCAAATGTGCGTTGCGTTGTTATTAGGTGCCGTCAAGTCAATTTCACAGAAAGAAAACAAATAAAAGATAATATTAAATCTCCAAAGCTATGTGATCTTCAAAGCTCATAGTGACCCCATAGAACTGCACCACAAATTTTCTTGCCTGTAATCTTTAAGGAAACAGATCTTTCTTCCGAAGAGCTGCTGGGTTTGTTCAAACCACCAGCTTTCCGGTTACAACCTTTTGGCTAGCAGCCTAATTCTTAACCGTTGCTCCACCAGGGCTCCATTGTGAAACCCCCAAAAAAGCACATAATCTGCACCCTTATGTAATGTTACAACTTCTTTTCTCAAGGCATCCCTTTAAACATTCATTTAAACAATGTTTCAAAGGACCCAATTTGAGAAATGTTACTTTACAGTGTCTCTTTGCTTTACCCACCTGCACCACCTCCAACTCTTAGGAACCTAATTCCAGGCTCCTCCACTTCCTGATTATGCTGTGTCATGGCTCCTCTGTTCTTAAGGCTCTAGGAGTTTGGTTCTCTTTTCACTTTCGTAAATTACGTTTCTTTGAAAGCTTGGATTCTTAGGGATTAGTTTCTGACCTTCACAAGTTAAATATGACCTGCTTGCTGGATTGATCAATTCTCAACAGCATTATTGAACTTGAATGAGCGCCTTTCTAGAAGCATATGCTGGATCCATCTGTGTAGGACTGTCGTAGGTCTGACCAATGAAACTACCCATATTTCCCCACACTGACTCATGAAGAACATAACTTCTTAGATAAAAAATGGTCTAAGGTGCCATTCCCCAAACTTACCTGTGCATCAGAGTCATCAGAGGAATTTCACAATAATACAACTTCCCTGACCCTACCTTAGGCCTAACTAAATCAGAAAAGAAGATTCCAAAGGGATTCTAATGCAGTTAGATCTTAGACACACTAATTTGACTTTTTGCTGCCTCAAATTTAGGAATAGAGCTAAGTCTAGTAATGAAATAGCTTACATTTGTTTATTGTTTTACAGATTTAAAATTGTTTTTCTCAAACATCTCCAAAAATCTCTGAGAGATAGGCAGGACAGATATTATAATTCCCATTGTATAGATGATATCTATAAAATGACTGGAAGTTGCAAATAAATAGTAAACAAGCCAAGGACTCTGACTTCACAGAGCTGAAGGGAAGAGAGACAAGCAGTAACAATAAGAAATGAAAAGAGCTATGATAAGATACAGGAAGGAGCATAGGGTTTGATGAGAACACATAGCAGGAGCAGCTAACCCAGTATCAGGTGCTCAGACAGGCTTCAGATTCAAAAGATGAGAAGAAATTATAAATTAGAGAGGAAGGTGGTCCCTATGGAACCAACAAAATCTGGAAAGGGATCAAGGCAAGAGAGTTTGAAAAGAATAGAAGAAACTGAAATTAGTTCAGCTTGGCTAAAGCAGAGGTTGCAGGAAGGAAAGTGGCAAAAAACGAGGTTGAAGTTGTAAGCAGGAGCCACTAAACTATGTTAAGGTCTTGTGACGTCATCTAAGGACAATGGGGAACTACTAAAATATTCTGAACAGGAGAGTGACCTGATGAGACTTGAGTCTTCCAAGGCTCACTTTGGGTGCAGGATGGAAAATGATGGGGAGGGAAGTGAGGCTGGAGGTAGGGAGAACAGTTAAAAGACTATCAGAATTCCAGAGCAGAGGTGATCATGCTCACATTACCACAGTGATATTTACACAAAGAAGAGATATTTATGTGGTAGAATTGACAGTATTTGAATCTACAGTAATTGAATGGCTGTGGAGAGTAAGAAGAGAGGCGAGTCAAAGATGATGCCCAAGTTTTGATTTAGGCAACTAGGTAGTTGATGGTGCCATTCATTGAGATAGAGAGAAGGTGGTTGGGATGGTGTCTAATATGGGCATATTAAATTTCTATTTTTGAATATGAATGCCCAGAAGTCAGATACATAAATAAGTATTATTAGTCTGAAACTCAGGAAGAGATCAGGAAGGAGATAAAAAGTTGGTAGTCAGACATTGAAGACGTGAGAGTAGATGAGACAAGAAGATGGGGCAACTGAGACCCAGAGAAAGTAAAAATGTCACAAAGATAGTATTACTGGAACTGAGGTCATAACCCAGGGCTTCTGACTCTTAGTATAATGGGTTTTGCTTTTGTTTTTATGGCATTAAGTATATACATACATACACACACTCACACACACACACATAGAGATATACACCAAAACCCAAAACCAAACCTGTTGCCATTGAGTCAATTCCGACTCATAGTGACCCTATAGAGTAGAACTGCCCCATAGGGTTTCCAAGGAGCGGCTGGTGGATGTGAACTGCCAATATTTTGGTTAGCAGCTAAGCTCTTAACCACTGCACCAACAGGGCTCCATAGGTATGTGTATATATATGTAGTTGTTATCATTGCTAGGGGCCATCGAGTCAGTTCCATTCATAGTGACCCTATGTACAACAGAATGAAACATTGTCCAGTCATGCACCATCCTCACAAACGTGGATATGTTTGAGCCCATTGTTGAGCCACTGTGTCAATCAGTCTCACTGAGATTCTTCTTCTCTTTTGCTTACTCTCTACTTTACCAAGCATGATGTCCTTCTTCAGGCATTGGTCCCTCCTAATAACATGTCCAAAGTATGTGAGACTAAGTCTTGCCATCCTTGCTTCTAAGGGGCATTCTGGCTGTACTTCTTCCAAGACAGATTGGTTCATTCTTCTGGCATTCAATATTCGTTGCCAGCACCATAATCAAAATGCATCAATTCTTCTTCTGTCTTCCTTATTCATTGTTCAGCTTTTCGAATGCATCTGAGGCAATTGAAAATACCATGGCTTGGATCAGGCCCACCTCAGTCCTCAAAGTGACATCTTTGCTTTTTAACACTTTAAAGAGGTCTTTTGCAGCAGATTTGCCCAATGCAATATGCTGTTTGATTTCTTGACAGTTGCTTCAATGGCCGTTGACTATGGATCCAGGTAAAATGAAATCCTTGAGAGCTTCAATTTTTTCTCCATTTATCATGATGTTGCTTATTGGTCCAGTTGTGAGGATTTTTGTTTTCTTTATGTAAAGTGTAATCCATACTGAAGGTTGTAGACTTTGATCTTCATCAGTAAGTGCTTCAAGTCCTCTTCATTTTCAGCAAGCAAGGTTGTGTCATCTGCATATCGCAGATTGTTAATGAGTCTTCCTCCAATTCTGATGCCGTGTTCTTCTTCATGTAGTCCAGCTTCTCAGATTATTTGCTCAGCATACCAATTGAATAACAATGGTGAAAGGATACAACCCTGATGCACACCTTTCCTGATTTTAAACCACACAGTATTCCCTTCTTCTGAACGACTAACACCTAGTCTATGTACAGGTTCCTTATGAGCACAATTAAGTGTTTTGGAATTCCCATTCTTTGAAATGTTAGCCATAATTTGTTATAATCCACAGAGTTGAATGCCATTGCATAGTCAATAAAACACAGGTAAATATCCTTCTGGTACCCTTTGCTTTCAGCCAAGATACATCTGACATCAGCAATGATATCTCACATTTCACATCCTCCTCTGAATCCGGCTTGAATTTCTGGCAGTTCTCTGTTGATGTACTGCTAAAATTGTTTTTGAATTATCTTCAGCAAAATTTTATTTGTTTGTGATATTAATGATATTGTTCGATAATTTCTGCATTCTGTTGAATCACCTCTCTTTGGAATGGGCACAGATATGGATCTCTTTCACAGACGTTAGAGATCAGATGCTGATCGGATTTGTCGTAGCCAAAAATTTTTTCCCAGTCTGTAGGTTGTCTTTTGACTCTTTTGGTGAAGTCTTTGATGAGCATAAGTGTTTGATTTTTAGGAGCTCCCAGTCATCTAGCCTCTCTTCTGGTGCTTGTGCATTGCTACTCATGGTTCGTACTGTGTTTATGCCATGTATTAGGGCTCCTGGCATTGTCCCTATTTTTTCTTCCATGATCTTGATCGTTTTCGATTTTATATTTAAGTCTTTGATCCATTTTGAGTTAGTTTTTGTGCACGCTGTGAGGTATGGGTCTTGTTTCAGTTTTTTGCAGATGGATATCCAGTTATGCCAGCGCCATTTATTAAAGAAACTGTCTTTTCCCCAATTAATGGACTTTGGGCCTTTGTCAAACATCAGCTGCTCATAGGTGGATGAATTTATGTCTGGATTCTCAATTCTGTTCCATTGGTCTATGTATCTGTTGTTGTACCAGTACCAGGCTGTTTTGACTACCATGGCGGTATAACAGGTTCTAAAATCAGGTAGTGTGAGGCCTCCCACCTTGTTCTTCTTGAGTAATGCTTCATTTATTCGGGGCCTCTTCCCTTTCCATATGAAGTTGGTGATTTGTTTCTCCATCTCATTAAAAAATGCCAGTGGAATTTGGATGTTTCCTGTCTTTTTAATGACCTTTTGCTTTCTTCATATACGATGTCCTTGATATCATCCCATAAGTCTTTTGGTCTTCAGTCATTAATGTTCAATGCATCAAATAGAAGGTCTCTAAATGCAGGTGGGATATACTCGAGATTGTATCTTGGCTCTTGTGGACTTGTTTTAATATTCTTCAGCTTCAACTTGAGGTTGTATATAAGCAATTGATGGTCTGTTCCACAGTCGTCCCCTGGCCTTTTTATGAGAGATGATATTGAGCTTTTCCACCGTCTCTTTACACAGATGTAGTCGATTTGATTCTGGTACGTTCTATCTGGCAAAGTTCCACTTGTATAGTTGTCGTTTATGTTGTTGTAAAAAGGTATTTGCAACAGGTAAGTCATTGGTCTTGCAAAATTCTATCATTCGAGCTCTGGCGTTGCTTCTATCACAAAGGCCATATTTTCCAACTACAGTTCCTTCGTCTTTGTTTCAACTTTTTCATTCCAATCACCAATCTTGGTTGCATTTTTTATCAATTTCAGACTGCAGAAGTTGGTAAAAATCTTCAGTTCTCTCATCTTTGGCATTAGTGATTGGTGTGTAAATATAAATAATAGTCGTATTAACTGGTCTTCCTTGTAGGTGCATAATCCAAGCACTGACAGCATTGTACTTCAGGATAGATCTTGAAATGTTCTTTTTGATGATGAATGCAATGCCATTCCTCTTCAATTTGTCATACCCAGCATTGTATACCATGTTATTGTCCAATTCTAAATGGCCAATACCAGTCCGTTTCAGTTCACTAATGCCTAAGATATCAATCTATATGCGTGCCATTTCATTTTTGACAACTTCCAATTTTCCTAGATTCATACTTCGTACATTCCATGGCCCAATTACTAATGGATGTTTGCAGCTATTTCTTCTCATTTTGAGTCATGCCACATCAGCAAAGGAAGGTCCCAAAAGTTTGCTCCATCCATGTCATTAAGGTCAACTCTACTTTGAGGACACAGTTCATCCCCAGTCATATTTTGAGTACCTTCCAAACCTGAGGGGCTCCTCTTCTGACATTATATCAGACCATGGTCTGCTGCTATTCATAAGGTTTTCACTGTTCAATTTTTTTAGAAGTAGACTGCCAGGTCCTTCTTCTAGTCTGGAAGCCGTGTCCACCATGGGTGACCCTGCTGGTATTTCAAATACCAGTGGCAGAGCTTCCAGCATCATAGCAGTGCACAAGCCACCACAGTATGACAAATTGTATAAGTATATATATACATAAATGTATATATAGGTATGTATGTATATAAAGGTATATATATATACATATGTATATATATAAGCATTTCTATTTCAACATTTTTTTATATGTACAGTTCAGTGACATTAATTACATTCATCATGTTGTACCAAAAAAAAAAAAACCCATTGCCATTGAGTCAATTCCAACTCATAGCGACCCTATAGGACAAAGTAAAGCTGCCCCATAGGGTTTCCAAGGAGTGGCTGGTGGATTTGAACTGCTGACCTTTTAGATAGCAGTCAATCTCTTAACCACTGTGCCACCAGGGCTCCTCATATTGCACAACCATCCCCCAGTTTTTTTGTCACCCTTAGCAGAAGTTCAGTGCCTGATTATTACAGTGATTTTGCCTAAAGACCAGAAGGGAGAGCAATACTACTATACAGCACAGTAGTTGAAAGCTTTGATTCTGGAAGCAAACAGAGGTCAGTTTGCATCTAAATTTGGCCAAGTATAAACCAAGTGATAGTGGGTAAGTGACCCTGCCTCTATTTGCCTTACATTCTTACGCTACAGTATGAAAATAATAAAAATACTAGCTTCAAGGTTGTTGTGGAGATTAAATAAGAAAACACACTTAAAGCATCTAGCTCAGTATCTGCCATATAGTAGGAACCTAATAAATGGTAACACTTATCATCACATCATTCAATAAATAATGGGAATATTTTCTTTGAAGATCATTACATATAGATTATGTTGAAAGATATTTCAATTTAGTCAATTTGACAATTTTAATTTAAAATATTTAATTCTAATACAGTCAATTTTGAATTTACACAAATCGACAATTTTCCTTTAAACAGTAGTTGCACTATTGGAGATTGGCTGGCCAAACATCACAAACTTGATGTGGCTAGAGATGACGATTTGTGTTCTTGTTTGGAGTAGCCCTGCCGAAGACTGAGAAAGACACAAGAACCACTAACAAAGTCACACTTACCTTTAGCGGCTATTGGTATAATATGTACCAATATATACCAAAACATTAAAACAGTACTTTTCTCCACAGAGTTCTATATCGGGAAAGAAAAGTACCTACTGCATGAATAGTACTCTTTAATCTATTTGGGGAAAGAAAAGTCCCTTACAGAAAGAACATGATAAATATGCTAAGTTTATACAATATGTGCTTGGTGATAAATATTCTAAGCATGTGCTTCAATAATTCTCTCATCAGAGCAGCCTTGTTACCCCCACCATCGGCAGATACTGATAATTAATCAACAGAAATGAATCTTTATAGAATAAACAAATCTGTTATACATGAATGATGATTATGTCTCTTTCAGTTGTGAAGGCTTTTCATAACTTATTCATGACAACATTATGAATACTTTTCCCTCAGGGAACAAAGTCTTTTTTTGGTGAGACTTCTTTTTAGACGGTTTTTGGAGATCAGTGGCACTTTACCCACATCCAGTGGATGTAGGTTATTTTAGGGAGCATGTGAGAGTACTGGGGTGTCCTTCCATTTCATCCCAGAAGGAAGGAAATGGGTCTCTTACTCTGTTTCAAGTACACTCACAGTCTTGATAGCAGAGCATGAATAGTTTTCCAAGAACGCACTCATATAAGCGGGCATGCTAACTATCATATCCAGAGGCGAGCAGACAGCTTTACTGATAAATCTTTACAGAGCTTACTTTGTCACTTATCCACACACACATATACCTCTCTGGCCATAGAATGCAGAAAGGAAGTAGAATACGCTACACGAAAAAAGGCTGCAGGGTAGGCCTGAGGAAAAGAGCGCCAGCCCAATGAATAAAATATACAGATACACTCTAACTACTTTCTAATACTGCATACATACTCATATTAAAGATAATTCTCCATGAGTCTCTTGTGTTCTGTATGTCTTGTGAGCAGAGGCTCTGACGACCTTTGTTCCAAATTATTTTATAATGATATTTGTATAACAAATAGCCTTGGAAGATAGAGATATTGTATTGCTCCTGAACATAGGACAGGTATGCTTACTGATGATTATACAAGATTCAGTTTCCTTAATCTCAGGATTTCTTTCGTTTATTTATTTATTTGTTTATTTATTTATTGTACTTTAGATGAAGGTTTACAGAGCAAACTAGTCTCTCATTAAACAATTAATACACATATTGTTTTGTGACGTTGGCTGCCAACCTAATGACATGTCAACACTCACCTTTCTCGACCTTGGGCTCCCCATTACCAGCTTCCCTGTCCCCTCCTACCTTCTCATCCTTGTTCCTGGGCTGGTGTACCCATTGAGTCTCTCTTTTTTTTTTTTTAATGGGCCTGTCTAATCTTTACCGCAAGAGTGAACCTCAGGAGTGACTTCACTACTGAGCTATAAGGGTGTCCAGGGGTCATACTCTTGGGGTTTCTCCAGTTTCTGTCAGACCAGTAAGTCTGGTCTTTGTGTGTGTGTGTGTGTGTGTGTGTGTGTGTGTGTGTGTGTGTGTGTGTGTGTGTGTGTGTGAATTAGAATTTTGTTCTAATATTTCTCCAGCTCTGTCCAGGACGCTCTATTGTGATCCCTGTCAGAGCAGTCAGTGGAGGTAGCCAGGCACCATCTAGTTGTGCTGGACTCAGTCTGGTGGAGGCTGTGGTATTTGTGGTCCATTAGTCCTTTGGACTAATCTTTCCCTTGTGTCTTTGGTTTTCTTCATTCTCCCTTGCCCCAGACGGGGTGAGACCAGTGGAGTATCTTAGATGGTTGCTCAGAAGCTTTTAAGACCCCAGACACTACTCACCAAAGTAGGATGTGAAACATTTTCTTTATAAACTCTTATGCCAGCTGAGCTGGATATTGACCGGGACCATGGTCCCCACAGCCCTCAGCCAGTAATTTGGTCCCTCAGGGAGTTTGGATGTGTCTATGGAGCCTCCATGACCTTGCCTTGTACAAGTTGTGCTGGCTTCCCCAGTACTGTACACCGTCTTACCCTTCACCAAAGTTACCACTTATCTATTGTTTATTATTCCCCCACCCCTCCCATCCCTTGTAATCATCAAAGATTGTTTCTTTTTGTCTGTAAACCTTTTCATGAGTTTTTATAGTAGTGGTCTCATACAATATTTATCCTTTTGTGATTGACTTATTTCACTCAGCATAACGTCCTCCAGATTCATCCATATTGTGAAACGTTTAACAGATTCATCATTGTTCTTTATCGTTGCGTAGTACTCCATTGTGTGTATGTACCATAGTTTGTTTATCCATTAATCTGTTGATGGCCACTTAAGTTGTTTCCATCTTTTTGCTATTGTGAACAATGCTGCAGTGAACATAGGTGTGCGTATGTCTGTTCGTGTGGCAACTCTTGTTTCTCTAGAATATATTCCTAGGAGTAGGATTGCTGGATCCTATGCTATTTCTATTTCTAACTTTTGAAGAAAGTCACATATCATTTTTCAAAACAGTTGTATCATTTTGCATTCCCACCAGCAGTGCATAAGAGTTCCAATCTCCCCACAACCTCTAAAACGTTTGTTATTTTCTATTTCTTTGATTCCTGCCAGTAATGTAAGGGTGAGATGGTATCTCACTGTGGTTTTGATTTGCGTTTCTCTAATGGCTAGTGATTACAAGCATTTCCTCATGTATCTGTTAGCTGCTTGAATGTCTTCTTTGGTGAAGTGTCTGTTCATATCATTTGCCCATTTTTTAATTGGATTATTTGTCTTTTTGTTGTAGAGGTGTTGGATTTTCCTGTAGATTTTAGAGATTAGAACTTTGTTGGATTTGTCATAGCCAGAAATTTTTTCCCAGTCTGCAGGTTCTTTTATTACTCTTTTGGTGAAGTCTTTTGAAGAACATAAATGGTTAATTTTTAGAAGATCCCAGTTATCCAGCTTATCTTCTGGTGTATGTGTATTGTTAGTTACAGTTTGTATCTTGTTAATACCATGTGTTAGGGCCTCTAGAGTTGATCCTATTTTTTCTTCTTTGATCTTTATAGTTTTTGTTTTATATTTAGGTCTTTGATCCGTTTTGAATTTGTTTTTGTGTATGGTGTGAGGTATAGGTCCTGTTTCATTTTTTTTGCAGATGGACATCCAGTTTTGCCAGCACCATTTGTTAAAAAGACTGTCTGTTCCCCATTTGATGGACTTTGGGCCTTTGTCAAAGATCAGGTGACTGTAGGTGGATGGATTTACCTCTGGGTTCTCAATTCTGTTCCATTGGTCAATGTATCTGTCGCTGTACCAGTACCAGCCTGTTTTGACTACCGTAGCTGTATAGTAGGTTCTGAAGTCAGGTAGTGGGAGTCCTACTACCTTATTCTTCTTCTTCAGTAGCGCTTTACTTATCCAGGGACTCTTCCCTTTCCATATAAAATTAATTATTAGTTTTTCCATCTCTTTAAACAATGCAGGATTGCATTGTATTTGTAGATTGCTTTGAGTAGAATGGACATTTTCACACTGTTAAGTCTACCTATCCATGAGCATGGCATGTTTTTCCATTTATGTAGGTCTCTTTTGGTTTCTGGTAGTAGTGTTTTGTAGTTTCCTTTGTATAGCTCTTCTCCATCCCTAAGTATTTTATTTTTTTAGGGGCTATAATATATGGTATGATTTTCCTGATTTGCTTTTCCTGGTTCTCTTTATTGGTGTATAGGAATCCAACTGATTTTTGAATGTTTATCTTGTATCCTGCTACTCTGCTGAATCTCTCTATTAGTTCCAGCAGTCTTCTAGTGGAGTCTTTTTGGGTTTTCCTTGTATAGTATCATATCATTTGCAAATAGGGACAGTTTTACTTCATTACCAGTTTGGATGCCCTTTATTTCTTTTTCTTGCCTTATTGCTCTAGCTAGGCCTTCTAGCACACTGTTAAATAGGAGTGGTGATAAAGGGCATCCTTGTCTTGTTCCTGCTCTTAAGAGGAATGTATTAAACCTCTCTTCATTGTGAATGATGTTAGCTGTTGCTTTTATATGATGCCCTTTATTATTACGTTGAGGCCTTTCCTTTCTATACCTATTTTATTGAGAATTTTTACAGGAATGAGTGTTAGACTTTGTCGAATGCCTTTTCTGCATCGATTGAGATGATCTTGTGATATTTTATTTTATTTATGTGGTGGATTATGTTGATTGATTTTCTAATGCTGAACTGTCTTTGCATGCCTGGTATGAATCTTACTTGCTCACGATGTATTATTTTTTTGATATGATGCTGAATTCTATTGGCTAGAATTTTGTTGAGAATTTTTGCATATATATTCATGAGAGATATTGGTCTGTAATTTTCTTTTTTTGTGGTGTCTTTGCCTGATTTTGGTATCAGGGTTATACTGGCTTCATAGAATGAATTCAGAAGTATTCCTCTCATTTCTATGTTCTGAAATAGTTTGAGTAGTACTGGTGTAAGCTCTTCTCTGAATTTTGGTAGAATTCTCCAGTGAAGCCTTCTGGGCCAGGGCTTTTTTTGTTGGGAATTTTTTTTTATTACCTTTTCAATCTCTTCTCGTTATGGGTCTGTTCAGGTTTTCAACTTCAGTTTGTGTTAGTTTGGGTAGTTAGTGTGTTTCTAGAAATTTGTCTATTTCCTCTAGGTTTTCAAATTTGTTGGAGTATAGTTTTTCATAATACTCTATTATGATCCTTTTTATTTTAGTTAGATTTGTTGTAATGTCCCCCGTTTTATTTCTTATTTGGTGTCTTAGGCTGGGTTCTCTAGAGAAGCAAAACCAGTAAAGCGTATAAATATATATAGAGAGAGATTTATATCAAGGAAATAGCTCCTGCAATTGTAGAGGCTAAAACGTCCCAAGTCCACAGATCAGGGTAGAGGCCTCTTCCAGTTCACGTAGCTGCAGAAGCTGGTGAACCCAAGGTCGGCAGGTCAGAGAGGGGCTCCCGCTCACAAGCTGTGAAGGTCAGTGAATTCCAAGATCAGCAGACAAGACAATCAGATTTCTCCTGATTCATGTAGCTGCGGGGGCTGGCAAACCCAAGGTCAGCAGGTTGGGGAACCGGACTCTTGCTTGCAGGCTGAGAAGTTCAACGAATTACAAGATCAACAGGTAAGCTGCTAGCTCAAGTCCCACGAACTGGAGGTGAGACAACAAGAGGCAGCTGCTGAGTCTGGAACAAGCCAAAAACCTTGGCAAGGCGAGCAGGCAGAAGGTAACCGGCGGAATTCAGAGAGATGAAACTGAGAGGGCAGTGAGCTGCCACAGGCCCCGCCTCTGCCAGTACCACTCAGCAGATTCCATCATGAGGGTGATCACAACATTATACAACTACTAAAACGCGGAGAATAATGGTTTAGCCAAGTTGACATACAATCTTAACTATCACAGTCCACCCCTTGTCAACTTGGCACCTGTACACATCTCCTGAAACCATACATAATCTCTGAATAAAGATGATTACAAAGTCATACTTGCGCCTAACATGGCACAACTAACACGCATACAATCGAAAACCCACTAGCCCTGTTTACATCTTATATTTTATAAGTGAAGAAAACAAAAATATTAGATGCACACATACAAAACAGAAATACTCATAGCAATTACAGTCCCCATTTCTGCAACTGGTCACGTGGCCATAACTGGTATTTAGAACT
>NW_004444092.1:3971856-3994563 GCF_000243295.1 Trichechus manatus latirostris
CCTTCTTTGCCTGTTGATCCAGAGGCATAAGGAGCCCAAAATGGCCAGGTGGCATTCTTAACTTCCAGTTCAATGGAATCAGTGATGTGTCTCCAGGTGGGAGCATTCCTCCCTTTGTAACTAAGACCTCTAGACCTGCAGAACATAAAGTCGAAGGGACAGGAAGCAAAAATCTTGCAAGTGGGTCATTAGGGGTAATAGTGAGTGGTGCCACTCCCATTTCCACTCCTTGATTCCTGGACCCGTGAATCCTGGCTATGGGAGAAACAGCACCATATATTGGATGCTGGTTTAAAGCATATACAGCCTCCTGGAGAACACTGACCCAACCCTGCAAGGTATTGCCACCTAGCTGGCACCATAATTGTGTCTTTAGAAGGCCATTCCATCGTCCCATCAACCCAGCTGCTTCAGGATGATGGGGAACATGGTAAGAACAGTGAATTCCATGAGCATGGTTTGAATTATGTCCCCCCAAAAAATGTGTGTATAGTTTGGCTAGGCCATGATTCCTGGTACAGTGTGATTTTCCTATATGTTGTAAACCTGCCTCTATGATGTTAATGAGGGAGGATAGGTGGCAGTTGTGTTAGTAAGGCAGGACCTGATCTACAAGACTGGATTGTGTCCTGAGGCAATCTCTTGAGATATAAAAGACAGAAGTGAGCAGTGAGAGAGGGGGACCTCATGCCATCAAGAAAGCAGTGCCGGGAGCAGAGCGCATCCATTGGACCAGGGTCCCTGCACAGAGAAGCTCCTAGTCCAGCGGAACACTGAAGAGAAGAAGGCCGACAGAGAGAAAAAGCCTTCCCTGGAGCTGACACCTTGAATTTGGACTTTTAGCCTACTTTGACTGTGAGGAAATAAACTTCTCTTCGTTAAAACCATCTACTTGTGGTATTTCTGTTATGGCAGCACTAGATAACCAAGACATTTGGGTTATTTCCATCCTCTCCTGTTTTTCTTTTGCCATTTTGGCCAATGGTTAGTCAGTTTTGTTGATCCTTTCAAAGAACCAACTTTTGGTTTTGTTGATTCTTTCTATCATTTTTCCATTCTCTATTTCATTTATTTCTGCTCTGATCTTTATTATTTCCTTTCTTCTAGTGGCTGTGGGCTTCTTTTGCTGTTCTCTTTGTTCAAACTGTGTACCTAATGTTTTGATTTTGTTCCTTTCTTCTTTTTTGATATTTGCATCTATTGCTATAAACTGACCTCTGAGCATTGCCTTTGCTGTGTCCAAAAGGTTTTGGTATGATGTATTGTCACTCTCATTTGATTCTAGGAATTTTTTGATTCCATCTTTGATTTCTTCTAGTACTTTGTGTTTTTCAGCAAGGTGTTATTCAGTTTCCATCTATTTGATTTTTTTCCTTCCGCTTCCTGTTATTAATTTCTACTTTGATGGCATTGTGATCAGAGAAGATACTTTGTATTATCTTAATGTTTTCGATTTTTTTGAGAGTTGCTTTGTGGCCTAAGATGTGGTGTATTCTGGAGAACATTCCATGTGCATTGGAAAAGAATGTGTGCTTTGCTGCTGTTGGGTGGAGTGTTCTGTATGTGTCTATGAGGTCAAGTTGGTTGGTTGTGGCCTTTAGATCTTCTGTATCTTTGCTGAGTTTCTTTATAGATGTTCCGTCCTTTACCGAGAATGGTGTGTTGAAGTCTCCTATTATTGTGGAACCATCAATTTTTTGTTTCAGAGCTGTTAGAGTTTGTTGTATGTATTTCGGAGCCCTGTCACTGAGTGTGTAGATATTTATTATGGTTACATCTTCATGGTGGATTGTCTTCTTAATGAATATACAATGCCCTTCTTTGTCTTTTATGGTGGATTTTTTTTTCTTTTTCTTTTTTGTACTTCAGGTGAAGGCTTACAGAACAAATAGTTTCTCATGAAACAGTAGTACACATATTGTTTTATGACATTGGTTAACAACCCCACAACATGTCAACCCTCTCCCTTCTCAACCTTTTTTTTTTGTGTGAAAATATACATAGCCAAAGATACACCATTTCAAAAATTTCTACATGCACAGTTCAGTGACATCAACTATGCTCTTCCAATTGTGCTGCTATTCTCACTTTAGATGAAGGCTTACAGAACAAAATAGTTTCTCATTTAACAGTTAGTACACATGTTGCCCTCTGACAATGTTTAACAACCTCACAACACAACAACACTATCCTTACTCAACCCTGGGTTCCCTATCACCAGCTTTCCTGTCTCCTTCTGCCTTCTGGACCTTGTCCCTGGACTGCTGTGCCTCATTAGTCCCATTTGGTTTTATGGGGCTGTCCACTCCCCGGCTGAACGGTGAACCTCAGAAATGACTTCATATGGTGGATTTTTTTAAAAGTCTATTTTATCTGAGATTAGTATTGCCACTCCTGCTCTTTTTTGGTAGCTGTTTGCTTGGTATATTTTTTTCCATCCTTTGCTTGATATATTTTTTTCCATCCTGTGATTTTTAATAAATTTATGTCTTAGTTTCTAAGGTGTGTCTCTTACAGACAACATATTGATGGGTCCTCTTTTTTTATCCATTCTGTCACCCTCTTTTTATGGGTACATTTAAGCCATTTATGTTCAGTGTGATTACTGATAGGTGTGAGTTACTGCTGTCATTTTGTAGTGCTTTTTTTGGTGGTGCTGATGTTTTCTTTGTTTCTGTTACTCTTCTGTGCTGAATACCTTTTGTTTGTGGATTTTTTTGTTTCTTTTATTTTTGTAGATTTTGTGTTTACTGAGACTTTATGTTTTTCTTCTTTATTTTGATGAGTAGGTGTTTTAACTTTCTTTGTGGTTACCTTGAAATTTACCCATATCCTCCTAAATTTAAACCATCTCTTATTACTTTATAATGCCTTGACTTCCTCTCCATTTGAAAGTTCTATACCTACACGGTTTATCCCCTTTTATTGTATGATTTCTAGTTATTTATTTATTTTGACATTTTGTTCCTGTATTATTTTCCTGATTTCTTCCATTGTTTCATCTGTCTTTTCCATTATTTCGTTTATTTTTTCCTTATTTTTGTCTGCATTTTCCTTCCTATGTTGGAGAACCCTGAATATTAGCATTCTGAATTCCCTTTCAGATAGTTCCAGTGCCTTTTCTTCTAGCAGAAGGTTATCTGCTGTTTTATTTTGGTTGTTTTCTGGAGCCATCCTCTCCTATTTTTAATATGTTTTGATATTGTCTGCTGTCTCCAGGACATTCAGGAATTATTTTCTTCATTTATTGATTGTAGATTTGATTGTTTTGTCCTAATTTTTTATTTTATTTGGTTATATCGGGACAGGGAGGCTGGGTGTATTTTGTTGCTTGCTCTTCTGTGGGCACGATACTTCTCACTACCTTTTCCAAGTGGGCAGGGTCAGTCACTCAGCCGTGGTGCAGCAGGGTGAGTCCAGCAGGGGCGGGATGCAGGGAAGGGTAGCTTGTGCATGAACTGCAGGGGTCAGGGTGGGGCTGGGGAGCAGTGCAGGGGAGGGTCCGGGGGACTGCTTCGATGTGTGGCATTCAGCAAATGGTGCAGATAGGCAGGAGGGAAAGGAGAGGATGTGATGTGCAGAGCTAAGTGGGTGGGTGAAAGAAGAGAAATACCAGAGAGAAACAAAGGCAAAAACTAAGTTAAAAAAAAGCAAAAAATGAAGTAAAAGAAAAAAGTAAATAAAATGGTGGTGCAGTAGGATTTGGTGGGTGGGGGTGGGGGAGACCTAGCAAGGCCATGTTCTGCTGGCTCTCTAGCCAAGAGGTGTGTTACAGCCTGTTGAGAAGCAGTGTGAGTGATGCACGGGGCTACGTGGGTGGGAGAAAGGAAAAGAAAGAGAGGAAAGAGAGAGAAGACACAAACAATTAATCAAATAAATAAATAATAATACAAAAAATAAAAACAAATGGTGGTTGGGGCACCAGCCATTGGGGGTGTGGCAGAATTGGGGTGACAATGAGCTGATGTCTCTCTCACTGGATGGAACAGCATGGCATGTCAGGAAGGGGCAGAGGCAGCACAGGGCCTAAGTAGGAGGGAAAAGGAAAAGAAGAAGGGGAAAGATAAAGAAAAATAAAAAATATAGTACTTAGGGTGCTGGTCTGTGGGGGCAGCGCAGACCTGGGGAGGCTATGTGCCAGAACCTCTCCAGCCAAGCAGTACAGCACAGCTCACCAAGAAGTTGAGGGTGGCCCACCAAGAAGTTGGGTGGATGGGAGAAAGGAAAGGAGAAATAGAGAAGAAACAACAACAACAAAAGAAAACAAACAATAAATAAAATGGTGCTGAGGGAGCCAGTCAGTGATGGTGGTGCAGATCTGGGGAGGGAGTGTGCCATGACTCTCCAGCTAAGCTGTGCAGCACAGCCCCTCCAGAAGGGGTGGGGGCAGTGCACATGGCTGGTTGGGCGGAAGAAAGAAAAGGAAGGAAAGAAGAGCGAAAGAAGAAACAGCAAAAAAGAAGAAAAGAAAAAAATAAAAGAACAAAGCAAACAAACCAAAAAAACATAGCCCATCAAGAAGGGGAGGGGATGGCACATAGGGCTAGTGGAAGGGAGACAGAAAAGAAAGGATGGGAGAGAGAAAAGCAACAAAAAAAAGGCAAAAAGACAGAACAAAGCAAACCAACCAAAAAATTCACAGCCCATCAAGAAGGGGAGGAGATGGCACATGGGGCTAGCTGAGTGGGACAAAGGAAAGGAAGGAAGACAGAGAGAAGCAACAAAAAAAAGCCAAAACAAACAAAGAAACAAACACAAATACAAACTTAAACAAACAAAAAAATGAAGCTGAAGGGACCAGCTGGTGGGGTTGAGGCGGACCCTGGCGGTAGTGAGCTAGTGTCTCCCCAGCCAAGCAACCATGGCTCGTGGGCAAGCAGCGGAGGCCATGTAGAGGAGGAAAGGATGGGAGGTGGGCAAGTGTGTATTCCTGGTTGCCAGGTGCTCTGTCTCCTGCTGGGATCTTCAGGATTCCTTTCTTGTAATGCAATCCGCTACATGTGCAGGTATCACCTGGTCCTATTCGTATCACCCTGTAGGAATTGTTGCTTGGGAAACCTGATTTGGAGCTATTAGTTTTGCTGTGAATAATAAACTGTCCTTTGTATTTGACCCACGAGTCTAATGTCTTCTGCCAGTATCCATGCAACAATGGCAGGTTAACTTGTTAGCTTGCAAGTAGTGTAAAATCTAAGACCCTTTATAGTTTTTGACACTAGATTTCAGCACGTCTAATATTTACTATTAGATATTTATCTAATATTTATCACGGAGACTTGGTGGCACAGTGGTTAAGAGTCTGGCTGCTAACCAAAAGGTTGGCAGTTCAAATCCACCAGCCACTCCTTGGAAACCTTATGGGGTAGTTCTACTCAGTCCTACAGGGTTGCTATGAATCAGAATCAGGTCAACAGCAATGGGAATATATATATATTTATCATGGAGCCTTGGTGGTGCAGTGGTTAAGAGCTCAGGCTGCTAACCAAAAGGTCAGCAGTTTGAATCCACCAGCAGCTCCTTGGAAACCCTGTAGGACGGTTCTTCTCTCCTATAGGGTCGCTATGAGTCGAAATTGACTTGATGACAACGAGTTTTGTTTTGGTTTAATATTTATAATAGGTTATCGCTATGAGTTGGAATCAACTCAACAGCAGTGAGTTTTGGTTTGGACATTTTAACTTTTACTGTTCTGCAGCTTAAAAATTCATCTTTGTGATTCTAGTCCGTCTAAAATGAAATTTAGAAAAGATAAGCTGAATCTGTAGTCAGTACAAAGGGAAGATATTTCAGAAAACGATGTTGAAAGCCAAGTAGGCAAACTGTATTCTAAGTCATCTACAGTTTAAATTAGAAAATACTTGTTTACATTTTGATGACAAAAAAATGAAGAATAGAATAATGTTTTCCTAAATATTCAGACATAGAATTTTCAGACAAGGAAAGGAATTTAAAAATGAGTTGATCCAATTAACTCCCTCCATTAAAAATAATAATAAGGCATCTGAGAACTAACTCTTGTTGACTTCCTTTGCATTCCCCACAATGGCTCTCATAAACCACCTCCACTTTCCATAGATACTCAGAACAAATTTGGTGTACAAAAATATTCATCACATTTTATTTACAAAGAGAAAAATGGTAAATGACTTACACACACAGCCATTAGTGAGTGGTCAAAATGTTGGTAAATTCTCATGATATAATACTTGGTAGCCATTCATAATTATATTTTTCAGAAATGTTTAATGACATGAGAAAATACTTATGACATATTGTTAAGTGAAACAGTAAGATATAAGAATTGTGCTATTTCAGTAATATAACCCATCATTATACCACACACTCATGCATATCAAGAAAAGAACTAGAAGAAAAATACTTCTTAGCTCGTGGCACAAGAAGGTGGAGTAGTCAGATGCTTCATAACATCCCTCTTATAACAAACACCCAAGAAAATAAGTGAATCAGATATAGATGACAACTTTGGAATCCTGAGTATCAAAGACAAAGCTGAAGAATCAGACTGAGTGCCAAGTAGAAGGAGAGACATATAAAAACAGCGGACATGGAGAATTACTGATCATTGGTACCCTGCTAGCCGAACCTGTACAGTGTGGCCATATTGAGAAAAAGCAAGCAGTGTTTCCAGCTGAAATTCCCATCATCTGATGTAGCCAAGCAGCAGCAACTCTGCACTCATGTTCAGAGCAAGGCAGGAATGCTTCCCACCCTGCCAAAGTTAAGTGCACACACCTCACCCACCGTGCCTACCTCAACCCTCTGTGCCTAAGGCCTGCAGCACCATCCTCACCCATACTCCCTCCCCTCACATGATTGCAGTATGGCACCCACCACCACCCCACCCCCTAAGCCAGGGGCCCACCGACTAGAGGAAACTGCCACTTTGCTCAGCCAGGTGTGCCAGGGACCCATGGACCTGCAGCGTCTCCTACTCTCTTAAGCCACCTGCGCTGGGGGCCTAAGGACCAGTGGTGCCTCCCACTCCCTCCAGCCACCCATGCCAGGGGCCTGAGGACTGGAAATGCCTCCTATTCCCTACAGCAACCTGTGTCAGGGGCCAGAGGACTGGCTGAACAACCTCCCCCACAATGTGCTCTAGAAGACAGGGGCACACACTCAAGCTGAGCACCTGTGGACAGGTGACATACCCCTTGCCTCGCCCCCCATGTCACTCCCCTGACACCACCAGAGGCTTATGCCCGTTCTGAACACACTCACGCAGTCCTTCCCACCTGGGAACATTGGTGACAGTTCTCGTACCACCCAACCAGTGATCAATGACCCGAGCACCTTTGTCCTGACCACCCAGAAATCAACAGAGTGCACACACAACACCCAACCCAGCAACCAGTAAGAACAGCCCATGCATCTACAGCCAGGTGACCAGCTGGACAGATACATCACCTCACAAGGAATGCCAGCTACATCTCAGCAGCCCCATGAGATCAGCAAACAGAGACCCATGTTCACACATCCAGTTGCTGCCACACTCACCTGGAAACAGGAGATAAGAGCTTCAGTGTGACCACATTAGCAACCAGAGTAGTGCACACATCCAGTCTATTCAGATATATCAAAACAAAACAAAAATTCAGAATGCAGTAAACAAAATACAACAAATAAATTAATATAATAACTTCTTGATGCCTTGGAAACAACAGGCTATATCAAATCACATAAGATGGCTCCAGCAATAGACAAAAAAGAAAAAACTAGAAAACCTTCCAGAGGAAGAAATAGCAATGGAACTACCTGATAAAGAATTCAAAAATTAATATACAGAGTTCTGCAAGAGATCAAGAAAGATATCAAGGATAACATACACACCAACGGAAACACAGACAAAATCAAGGAAATTACAGACAAAGCAATAGAAGAATTCAGGAAAACAATACAAGAACAAAATGACAAAAGAAATAGATAATCAGAAATGATACCAAAAAAGCAACTAGAAATCCAAAAGATTAACAATAAAATTCGAGAAATAGAAAACTCAGTAAAAGGATATACCATGGAAGACAGAATCAGTGAATTTGAAGACAAATCACTTGACACCAATTTGTTTGAGGAAAAATAAGAAAAAAAAATGAATAGAAATGAAGAAAGCCTAAGACTTATGTCAGACATCATCAAGGGGAAAAATCTGCATGTAATTAGAGTTCTAGAATAGGAGGAGGTAATGGAAAGCGCAGAGAGAATTGTCAAAGATTTGCTGGAAGAAAACTTCCCTAATATCATGAAAGACAAAAAGATATCCATCCAAGAAGTTCAACAAACTCCATACAGGATAGACCTCAAGAGAAAATCACCAAGACATATCATAATCAAACTTGCCAAAATCAAAGACAAAGAAAGAATCCTGACAGCAGTTAGGGAAAAATGAAGTCACCTACAAAGAGGAACCAATAAGACTAAACTCTGATTAGTCAGCAGAAACCATGCAGGTAAGAAGGCAACGGGATGAAAGAAAAAATTACCAACCAAGAATTTTTTATCCAGCAAAACTGTCTCTCAAATTTACAATGATGAAATTAAGACATTTCCAGATAAACAGAAATTAAGGGAATTTGTAAAAACAAGACCAAACTTACAAGAAATATTAAAGGGAGTGTTTTGGACACAGAACCAATATCATCAGACAACCTGAGATTAGGACACAGGACAGCATCAGCCAGATACCAACCTAGATAAAGAATTCTCGAAAATAAAACAAAGCCAAAAGACTGAAAACAGGGAACAGAGACATCAATATGTAAATGACAACGTCAAAACAAAAAAGAGGGAATAAATGATGTAGCTATAGAACTTTCACATAGAGAAGTCAAGGCGATATGAATAAATAAAAGACTGGTTTAAACTTAGGAAGATAAACGTGAATTTCAAGGTAACCACAAAGAAAGTTAACAAACCTACTCAACAAAAGAAAAAAAATAAAGACTCAGTAAACACAAAATCCTGCAACAACAAAAGAAATGGAAAAAAAATCCACAAACCAAAAGAACTCAGTGTAGAAAAACCAACAAAACCATAGGAAACCAACAAAACCACAAAAAAAGAAAAACAACAAAATGACAGCAGTAAACTGATACCTATCAATAATCACACTGAATGTAAATGGTTTAAATTCACCAGTAAAGAGACAGAGAGTGGTAGAATGTATTAAAAAACATGACCCATCAATATGCTGTCTACAGGAGACACACTTTAGACACAAAGACATAAAACAAACTAAAACTCAAAGGATAGAAAAAATACCAAGCAAACAATAACCAAAAAAGAGCAGGAGCAGCAATATTAATCTCTGATAAAGTACACTTTAAGGCAAAATCCACCATAAAAGAAAAGGAAGGACATTATATAATGATTAAAGGGTCAATCCACCAGGAGGACATAACCATAATAAATATCTACACACCAAATGACAGGGCTCCAAAATACATAAAACAAACTCTAACAGCATTGAAAACAGAAATGGACAGTTCCACAATAATAGTAGGAGACTTCAACACACCACTTCTGGTGAAGGACAGAACATCTAGAAAGAAACTCAACAAAGATACAGAAGATCTAAATGCCACAAACAACCAACTCGACCTGATAGACATATACAGAACACTTAACAGCAGAAAAGTATATATTCTTTTCCAACATACAAGGACCATTCTCCAGACTAGACCACATTTTAGACCACAAAGCAAGCTTTATCAAAATCCAAAACATCAAAACAATATAAAGCATTTTCTCTGATCATAACAACATAAAAGAGGAAGTCAGTAATGGAATAGCAAGAGAAAAAAACAAATGCAAGGAAACTGAATAACACCTTGCTTAAAAACCATTGGGTAATAGAAGAAATCAAAGATGGAATAAAAAAATGTCTAGACTCAAATAAGAATGAAAACACATTACTAAAAACTTTGGGATATAGCAAAAGCAGTGCTCAGAGGTCAATTTATAGCAATAAATCCACACATCAAGAAAGAGGGACAAAATCAAAACATTAACCCTACAGCTTGAACAAATAGAAAAAGAGAAGCAAAAGACGCCCACGGTCATCAGAAGAAAGGAAATAATAAAGATTAGAGCAGAAATAAATGAATATAGAACAGAAAAACAATAGAATCAACAACACCAAAAGTTGGTTCTTTGAAGGGATCAACAAAATTGACATATCATTGGCCAAACTGACAAAAGAAAAGCAAGAGAGGAAGCAAATAACACAAGTAAATGAGATGGGTGACATTCAACACAATCAACTGAAATAAAAAGGATCATAACAGATTACTATGAAAAACTGCACTCCAACAAATTTGATAACCTAGAGGAAATTGTCAAATTTCCAGAAACACACTACCTACCTAAACTAAAACAAAGTGAGGTAGAAAAACTGAACAGACCCATAACAAAAAGGTAATAGTAAAAAAAAAAAAAAACAAAAAACCTCCCAACAAATAAAAGCTCTAGCCCAGTCAGCTTCACTGGATACTTTTACCAAACATTCAGAGAAGAGCTTGCACGAATACCACTCAAAATATTTCAGAGTATAGAAAATGAAGGAATACTCCTGAATCCATTCTATGAAACCCATATGACCCTGAAACCAAAGACAGGTAAAGACACTACACACACACACACACACACACACACACACACAAAGAAAATAACAGGCCAATATGCTGCATGAATAGGGATGCAAAAATTCTCAACAAAATTCCAGCCAAGAGAACTCAACAGTCTATCAAAAAACTAATACATCATGACCAAATGAGATTTACCAGGTACACAAGGATGGTTCAACATTAGAAAATTAATCAATGTAATCTACCACATAAACAAAACAAAAGAATCACATGATCATCGCAGTCAACACAGAAAAAGCATTGGATAAAATTCAGCACTCATTCCTGATAAAAATTCTCAACAAAATAGGAATAGAAAGGAAATTTCTCAACATAATAAAAATTACTTATACAAAAGCAACAGCCAACATTATTCTCAATGGAGAGAGATTGAAAGCATTCTTGAGAATGGGAGCCAGACAAGGATGCCCTTTATCACTACTCTTATTTAACATTGTACTGGAAGTCGTAGCTAGAGCAATAAGTCAAGAAAAGGAAATAAAGAGCATTGAAATTGGTAAGGAAAAAGTAAACCTATCTCTATTAACAGATGATAAGATCCTGCACATTCAAAATCCCAAAGATTCCACAAGAAAGCTGCTAATAGATTCAGCAAAGTAGGAGGTTACAAGATCAACATACAACAGTCAGTTGGATTCCTCAACACCAACAAAGTGAACTTCGAAAAGAAAATCTGGAAAACAATACCATTTACATTAGCCTCACAAAAGATAAAATACTTAGGAATAAATCTGACCAGGGACATAAAAGATCTACACAAAGAAAACTACAAAATACTACTGCAAGAACCAAAAGAGATCTACATAAATGGAAAAACATACCATGCACATGGATACAAAGACTTGACAAAAATGTCAACACTACCCAAAGCGATCTGTAAACATAAAGCAAACCTGACCCAAATTCCAACAGCCTTCTTTAATAAGATGAAAAAACTAATTACCAACTTTACATGGAAAGGAAAGAGGCCCTGGATAAGTAAAGCACTACTAAAGAAGAAGAACAAAGTAGGAGGCCTCCCATTACCTGAACTTAGAACTTAATATACAGCCATGGTAGTCAAAACAGCCTGGTACTGGTAGAACGACAGACACATAGAACAATGAAACAGAATTGAAAACCCAGGTGTAAAACCATCCACCTATGGACAACTGCCCCCACATATCTGTCATTTTGTCCTACTGTGGGAACTTGTGTGTTGCTATGATGCTTAAAGCTTTTCCACTGGTATTCAAATACCAGCAGGGTCACCCATGGTGGACAGGTTTGAGCTGAGCCTCCAGACTAAGACAGACTAGGAAGAAGGACCCAGCCTTCTACTCCTGGAAAGAATTAGCCAGTGAAAACCTTACTAATAGTAGCGGAACATTGTCTGATAATAGTGCCAGATGATGAGCCCTTCGGGGTGGAAGGCACTCAAAAGACAACTGAGGAAGAGCTGCCTCCTCAGAGTAGAGCTGACCTTAATGAAGCTTTCGGGACCTTCATTTGCTGATGTGGCATGACTCAAAATGAGAAGAAACAGCTGCAAACATCCATTAATAATCAGAACATGGAATGTACAAAATATGAATACAGGAAAATTGGAAATCATCAAAAATGAAATGGAACGCATAAATATCAATATCCTAGGTGTCATGGATTGAATTGTGTCCCCCCAAAAATGTGTGTACCAGTTTGGCTAGGCCATGATTCCCAGTGTTGTGTGGTTGTCCTCCATTTTGTGATTGCAGTTTTACATTAAAGAGGATTAGGGTGGGATTGTAACACCACCCTATCCCAGGTCACATCCCTGATCCAATGTAAAGGGAGTTTCCCTGGGGTGTGGCCTGCACCACCTTTTATCTCTTGTAAGAGACAAAAGGAAAGGGAAGCAAGTGGAGAGTTGGGGACCTCATACCACCAAGAAAGCAGTGCCAGGAGCACAGCGTGTCCTTTGGACCTGGGGTCCCTGCATGGGGAAGCTCCTAGTCCAGGGGAACACTGATGAGAAGGCTGACAGAGAAAGAAAGCCCTCCCCTGGAGCTGATGCCCTGAATTTGGACTTTCAGCCTACTTTACTGTGAATAAATAAATTTCTCTTTGTTAAAACCATCCA
Source organism: Trichechus manatus latirostris (assembly GCF_000243295.1). Classification (NCBI taxonomy): domain Eukaryota; kingdom Metazoa; phylum Chordata; class Mammalia; order Sirenia; family Trichechidae; genus Trichechus; species Trichechus manatus. Next base: position 3,984,616 of record NW_004444092.1, read on the forward strand.
CCTGTGGCATTTCTGTTAGAGCAGCACTAGATGACTAAGACACTAGGCATCAGTGAGTTGAAATAAGACTAGTATTGGACATTCTGAATCAGATAATCATATATGATCTACTATTCTGGGAATGGAATGACAACTTGAAGAGGAATGGCTTTGCATTCATCATCAAAAAGAATATTTCAAGATCTATCCTGAAGTACAGTGCTGTCAGTGATAGGATAATATCCATACGCCTAAAAGGAATACCAGTTAATATGACTATTATTCAAATTTACACACCAACTACTAAGACTGAAGATGAAGAAACTGATTTTTACCAACTTCTGCAGTCTGAAACTGATCAACATGCAATCAGGATGCATTGATAATTACTGGTGATTGGAATGCGAAAGTTGGAAACAAAGAAGGACTGGTAGTTGGAAATGTGGCCTTGGTGATAGAAACGATGCTGAAGACACATGATAGAAGTCTGCAAGACCAATGACTTCTTAACTGCAAATACCTTTTTTCACCAACATAAGCCATGACTATACACATGGACTGCCAGATGGAATACACAGGAATCAAACTGACTACATCTGTAGAAAGAGACTATGGAAAAGCTCAGTATCGTCAGTCAGAACAAAGCCAAGGGCTGACTGGAACAGACCATCAATTGCTCATTTGCAAGTTCAAGCTGAAACTGAAGAAAATTAGAACAATTCCATGAGAGCTAAAGTACGACCTTGAGTATATCCCACCTGAATTTAGAGACCATCTCAAGAATAGATTTGATGTGTTTAACGCTAATGACCAAAGACCAGACAAGCTGTGGACTGACATCAAGGACATCTTACATGAAGAAAGCGAAAGGTCATTAAAAAGAAGGGAAAGAAAGAAAAGACCAAAATGGATGTCAGAAGAGACTCTGAAACTTGCTCTTGAATGTCCAGTAGCTAAAGCAAAAGAAAAATAATGAAGTAACAGAGTAGAACAGAAGATTTCAAAGGGTGGCTTGAGAAGACAAAGTAAAGTAGTATAACAACATATGCAAAGACATGGAGACAGCAATCCAAAAGGGAAGAACACGCTTGGCATTTCTCAAGCTGAAAGAACTGAACAGAAAATTCAAGCCTTGAGTTGCAATATTGAAGGATTCTACGCAGAAAATATTAAACACAGGAAGCATCAAAAGAAGATGGAAGGAATACACAGAGTCGCTGTACCAAAACAAATTGGTTGATGTTCAACCATTTCAGGAGGTAGCATATGATGAGGAGTCGATGGTACAGAAGGAAGAAGTCCAAGCTGCACTGAAGGCACTGGTGAAAAACAAGGCTTCAGGAACTGATGGAATACCAATTGTGATGTTTCAACAAACAGATGCAGCACTGGAAGTGCTCACATGTCTATGCCATGAAATTTGGAAGACAGCTACCTGGCCAACCAACTGGAAGAGATCCATATTTGTGCCTATTCTCAAGAAAGGTGATCCAACCAAATGCGGAAATTATGGAACAATATCATTAATATCACACGCAAGTAAAATGTTGCTGAAGATCATTCAAAAGCGACTGCAGCAGTATATCAACAGCGAACTGCCAGAAATTCAAGCCGGATTCAGAAATCTGCCTTAGAAAAGGTACAACCAGAATGCTCCCTAGAAGTACAGATGGTGAGACTAGGTCTCATATACTTTGGACGTGTTATCAGGAGGGACCAGTCCCTGGAGAAGGACATCATGCTTGGTAGAGTACAGGGTCAGTGAAAAAGAGGAAAACGCTTAACAAGATGGATTGACACAGTGGCTGCAACAATGGGCTCAAGCATAACCATGACTGTATGGATGGCCCAGGACCAGGCAGTGTTTCATTCTGTTGTACATAGGGTCGCTATCACTTGGAACCAACTCAATGGCACCTAACAACAACAACATGGACAACTGATATTTGACAAAGGGCCAAAGTCCATTAAATGGGGAAAAACAATCTCTTTAACAAATAGTGCTAGGAAAACTGGATGTCCATCTGTAAAAAAATTACAGAGAACCCATACCGCACACTGTAAACAAAAACTGGAGGTATGGATCAAAGACCTAAATATAAAACCTGAAAAAATAACGATCAAGGAAGAAAAAATAGGACCACTCTAGCGGCCCTAATATATGCATAAAAAGAATACCAAACATAAGTAAAAATGCACAAACAGCAGAAGATTAACTAGATAAATGGGACCTCCTAAAAATTAAAAACTTATTCTTATCAAAAGACTTCTCCAAAACAGTAAGAGAACCTACAAACTGGGAAAAAAATTTTGGGGATGACATACCCAACATGAATCTAATCTCTTAAATTTTTAGAAAATTTCAGCACCTCAACAACAAAAAAACAAATAATCCAATTAAAAAATGGGCAAAGGGCCCCGGATAAGTAAAGCACTATTGAAGACGAAGAATAAAGTAGGAGGACTCGCACTACCTGACCTCAGAACCTACTGTACAGCTACGGTAGTCAAAATAGCCTGGTACTGGTACAGCAACAGACACATTTACCAGCAGAACAGAATTGAGAACCCAGATGTAAATCCATCCATCTACAGTCACCTGATCTTTGACAAAGGTCCAAAGTCCATCAAATGGGGGAAGAGACAGTCTTTTACACAAATATGGCTAGCAAAACTGGATGTAAAAAAATGAAACAGGACCCATACCTCACACCATACATAAAAACTAATTCAAAATGGATCAAAGACCTAAATATAAAACCAAAAATTATAAATATCATAGAAGAAAAAATAGGGTCAACACTAGGAGCCCTAATGCATGGCATAAATAGGATGCAAACTATAACTAACAATACACAAACACCAGAAGATAAGCTAGGTAACTGGGATCTTCTAAAAATTAAACACTTTTGCTTATCAAAAGACTTCACCAAAAGAGTAAAAAGAGAACCTACAGAATGGTTAAAAATTTTTGGCTATGACAAATCTGAAAAAGGTCTAATCTCTAAAATCTACAGGAAAATCCAAGACCTCTACAACAAAAAGACAAATAAGCCAATTAAAAAATGGGCAAAGGATATGAACAGACACTTCACCAAAGAAGACATTCAGGTGGCTAACAGACACATGAAGAAATGCTCGAGATCACTAGTCATTGCCCGTTGCCGTCAAGTAAATTCCGACTCATAGTGACCCTACAGGACAGAGTAGAACTGCTCCATAGGGTTTCCAAGGAGCAGCTGGTGAATTTAAACTGCCGATCTTCTGGTTAGCAGCCTGAGCTCTTAGCCACTATGCCACCAGAGCCCCATCACTAGCCATTAGATGGTTGGGCACTAGTCATTAGAGAAATGCAAATCAAAACTACAATGAGATAAACCATCTCACCTCAACATTACTGGCACGAATCAAAAAAACAGAAAATAACAAATGTTGGAGAGGCTGCAGGGAGATTGGAACTCTTATGTACTGCTGGTGGGAATGCAAAATGGTACAACCATTTTGGAAAACAATATGTTGCTTCCTTCAAATGTATTATTAATAAATAACTTCAGATTGAAGGGAGGCATAAAGGGACAAAGTATGTTCCATGGCCTATGAGCAAACCTGTTTGCTGGAGTCAGGGGTTTGTTAGCAAAGTAGGAAAGAGATCTTGGATAAAACAGGTGATTCACAAGGTGGAGAACTTTGGATGTCAGGGTTAGGATGAGGCTAAATTGTAGGTACTGCATTTGAAATATCATTGAATATTCAAAGGAACTAAGCACATCATAATTATTTACTGAATAATTCTTGATTAATTATGATGATGATGGTACAGTGAGATTAGATTAATTAAGTATATATGGCGAAAATTGAGTGCTCTTTATCACCCGTTGTAACCTACTTTTATGGAGGGCTTAAAAAAAAAAACCAAACTCACGCCATTGAGTCAATTCCATCTCATAGTGACCCTGTAAGACAGAGCGGAACTGCCCCATAGGGATTCCAAGGCTGTAAATCTTAACAGAAGCAGCCTGTCACATCTTTATCCCAAAGGGCTGCTGGTGGGTTCAAACTGCTGATCTTTTGGTTAGCAGCCGAGTGCTCTAACCCTGCGCCAACAGGGCTCCTATGTGGGGCTTACTACATACCAAATCCAATACTAAAAGCTTTACGTTAATTCTCCAATAACCCTATTAAGTAGGTAAACTGAGGTATGGAGAGGCTAAATATCTTGCTCAAGGTCACATCTATAAACCCATTGCCGTTGAGTCAATTCCGACCCTTAGAGACCTTATAGGACAGAGTAGAACTGCCCCATGGGGCTTACAAGGAGCTGCTGGTGGATTTGAACTGCCGACCTTTTGGTTAGCAGCCAAACGCTTAACCACTTCACCACCAGGGCCCCCTCCCCCCACACCTATAAATAGAGCTAAAATTTGGATTCAGGTGATCTGATTCTAAAAGCTAAACACTAAACCATGATGCTACACCATATATGAATAATAGCACCTAACATCCGCGTGGCAATTTGTAATTATCAAAATACAATTCATCCTCTGATTCCCAGAACAGCCATATGAGGCTGCTCGTGTTTTCACAGTTTTTCTATGACACTGTGACCAACAAAGAGAGGAAAATAAATCCAGAATGAGTAGGACGTTAACTTGGCAACAGGACATATCCCCAAGGATATTAGCTAGGATTTAAAGCTACAAAAAAAAAAAAAAAAAAGAAAAAGAAAAAAATACGTTGCTTCCTTCAAAAGCTAGAAATAGAAATACCATATGATCCAGCCATCCCACTCCTAGAAATATATCCTAGAGAAATAAGAGCCGTCACACCAATAGACATATGCACACCCATGTTCATTGAAGCATTATTTACAGTAGCAAAAAGATGGAAATAACCTAAGTGCCCATCAGCAGATGCATACATAAACAAACTATAGTACATACACATAATGGAATACTATACAAAAATAAAGAACAATGATGAATCTGTGAAACATCTTACAACATGGGTGAATCTGGAGGGCATTATGCTGAGAATAAATTAATAATGAAAGGACAAACACTGAGACTACGTTATACATTATAAAAACTCATGAAAAGATTTACACACAGAAAAACATAATCTTTGATGGTTACAAGGGAGGGGAGGGGTGGGGAGGGAAGAACACTAAATAGACAACAGATAAGTAGTAACTTTGGTGAAGGGTAAGACAGTACATAATATTGGAGAAGTCAGCATAACTTGACCAAAGCAAGGTCATGGAAGCTTCACAGACACATCCAAACTTCCTGTGGGTGCAAATTACTGGACTGAGGGCTGTGGGGACCATGGCCTAGGGGGACATCTAGCTCAGTAGGCATAACACAGTTTATAAAGAAAATGTTTTACATCCTACTTTGCTGAGTAGCATCTGGGGTCTTAAAAGCTTGTGAGCGGTCATCTAAGATACTCCACTGATCCCACCCTGTCTGGACCAAGGGAGAATGAAGAAAACCAAAGATACAGGGAAAGATTAGTCCAAAGGACTAATGGACCACAAGTACTACAGTCTCCACCAGACTGAGTCCAGCACAACTAGATGGTGCCTGGCTACCACCACCAACTGCTCTGACAGGGATCACAATAGAGGGTCCTGGATAGAGCTAGAGAGAAATGTAGAACAAAATTCTAACTTACACAAAAAGACCAGACTTACTGGCTTGACAGAGACTGGAGAAACCCAGAGAGTATGGCCCCCAGATACCCTTATAGCTCAGTAATGAAGTCACTCCTGAGGTTCACTCTTCAGCTAAAGATTAGAAAGGCCCACAAAAAAAAAAAAAAAAGAAAGATGAGACTAAATGGGCAAGGATGAGAAGGCAGGAGGGGACAAGAAAGCTGGTAATGGGGAACCCAAGATCGAGAAGCGGAGAGTGTTGACAAGTTGTGGGATTGACAACCAATGTCACAAAACAATATGTGTATTGTTTAATGAGAAACTAATTTGCTCTGTAAACCCTCATCTAAAGCACAATAAAAAAAAAATGGGCAAAGGATATGAACAGACACTTCACTAAAGAAGACTTTCTGACAGCTAACAAACACATGAAGAAATGCTTGCAATCATTAGCCCTTGAGCAAAAAAACCAAACCTGTTGCTGTCAAGTCAGTTCCAACTCATAGCAACCCTATAGGACCAAGTAGAACTGCCCCATAGGTTTTCAAGGGGCAGCTGCTGGATTCGAACTGCCGACCTTTTGGTTAGCAGCCAAGCTCTTAACCACTGCACCACCAGGTCTCCTCATTAGCCCTTAGAGAGATGCAAACCCAAACTACAGTGAGATACCATCTCACCCCAACATTACTGGCACTAATCAAAAAACAAAAATAACAACTATTGGAAAGGTTGTGGGGAGATTGGAACTCTTATACACTGCTGGTGTGAATGTAAAATGGTAGAATCCTATGGAAAATGGTATGGCACTTCCTTGAAAAGCTAGAATCCCACTCCTAGGTATATACCCTAAAGTAATAAGAGCTGTGACACAAACAGACACACGCACACTCATGTTCATTGCAGCATTATTCACAATAGCAAAAAGATGGAAACAGCTTAAGTGCCCATCAACAGATGAATGGATCAACAAATTGTGGTACAATATCAACAAACTGTGGCATAATGGAATACTATGTAATGATCAGGGCTAGATTACCCAATAAGAAAGGTACACACAGGCCCTATTGTGCCTTCCCGCCAATCCGCAGTGCACAATTTCACCTGCCCTCCACCACATCAAAGATGTGGTGAAACCCACGTGAAATTGCTCACCAGAGATTAGCAAGTAAATTAAGCCCGTGTGTACCTTGCTCAATGCAAGCCAGCGTATACTGTGCTTACTGGCAATCTTAAAGAATAATGATGAATCTGTGAAACATCTCACAGCATGGATGAATTTGGAGGACGTTATGTTGAGCAAAATAATTTAATCATAAAAGAACAAATATTGTATGCAATCACCATTATAACAGAACAAGAAAAGGTTTACCTACAGAAAAAAAAATTGTTTGATGGTTACCAGGGATAGGAGGGGGAGAGAGGGAAAATTATCAAATAAATAGAAGACATAAATTAATACTGGTGAAGGGAAAGTCAATACACAATATGGGGGAAGTCAGCAAAACATGGCCAAGGCAAGGGAGGACACTGAGAGGAACCCAAGAACAAAGGGCAACAATGGTAATTACTATAGCATAGACAATTCCTGCAACAATAGTATTAACAAACACTAATTTATGAATGGATACATAGGTAGATAGATATACCAAGAAGTGAGGGAGGGTGTAAGGGAACACACTCACTTGCAGATATAGGTTTTTTGATGGATATTTCTACCTACATGACTGTAAGTGCTGCTTACATATTAATGTAAGTAATAGAGCACACAAGGGCCACAGTCAGGGCAACTTCTTAGACATAGCCAAACACCTGGTGGGATGAAGTTCCTAGACTCAAAGGCAAAGGACAATAGACTGGGGGGCATCTACATCAATCGGCATAACATAGTTCATAAAGCATCTGGGGTCTTAAAAGCTTGTAAGCAGCCATCTAAGACATGATTATTTGTCTCTTACCGTCTGGAGCAAAGGAAAGTGAAGAAACCAAAGACTCAAGGGAGGAATTAGTTCAAAGAATTAATGAACCACAGCCTACACGACCCCAAGACCAGAAGAACTAGATGTTGCCCAGATACCACTACTGACCACTATGACTAGCCATCACAACATAGGGTCCCGGACAGAGTGGGAGAAAAATCGTAGATCAAATGCACAAACAAGACCAGACTTACTAGTCTGACAGAGGCTGGAGGAACCCCCGAGACTACGGCCCTGAGACACCCTTCTGAACTGGAACTGAAGCCATTCCTGAGATCACCTTTCAGCCAAATCATAGACAGCCCCATAAAATAAACAATAATACCCGAGAGAAACACGCTCCTTAGAACAAGCCATTATATGCGATCAAAAGGGCAACATTTGCCGAAAAGCAAAGATGAGAAAGCAGGAAGGGATAGAAAATCAGGACAAAAGGAAACAGGGAACCTAGGACAGAAACGGGGAGAGTGCTGACACACTGCCGGGAATGAAATAAATGTCATGGAACACTTTATGTACAGACTATCTAACGGGAAACTGATGTGTTCTGTAAACTTTCACCTAATGCACAATAAAAAATTTGAAGAAAAATACTTTAAATATTAAAGTAGTTATAGTTGGGTTAGGAAAATATGGATTGGTTTTTATTTTTCTTCTTTGTACCTTTCCATGTTGTTAAAATTCCTTATTCCTCTATTAATAACTTAAAACTAAGATGAGAATGCTCAATTTTTGTTTAATCTACCATAGGTTTCATTTTAGCCCTTCCCCTTTCCATATTAAAACTTTGCTCTCCATCATTGAGAAGGTAGACTGTGCAAGGTAGTTTTAGGGGTGGGGGTGATCAAATCTGATCTCATTCCTCTGCCTCCTACTTCATCCTGCCCCTACTACACATTCATTATACTCTATCCCTGTGTGAAGTCATATATCCTGAAAATTCCTAGAATTTTTACCTCTGGTAACTCCAGGCCTGGCATTGCGGAACTTTTCTTAGCCTGCTGCTGAATGGTGTAATTGAGTCCAAATTGGGGACACAGTGGGCAAAATGTCTTCTTGACATTTCCATTTCCATCTCCTCCATCAATTTTCACCTTTGCTGTATTAATCCTCCTCCCCCTCCAAACACACACAGACACACACAACTCTAGTTCTAGATCAGCACTACCCAACAGCAATATAATGCAAGCAAGCCACATAAATAATTTAAAGTTTTCTAGTAGTTTAAAGTTTCTAGTAGCTTAAAATTAATAAAACTAATTTTAAGAATATATTTTCTTTAATTCAATATATCTAAAATATTACCATTTCAGCATATAATCAGTATAAAAATTAATTTATGAGGTATTTTACCTACTTTTTTGTTCTAAATCTTTGTAATCCAGTGTGTATTTTATATTCTCAGCACCAACACCTCAACTCAAGTTAGCCACATTTTAAGCGCTCAATACCCACATGCAGCTCATTATTATTGTATTAGATAGCAAGATCTGGAGAGATCTTTTCCCTTTACAACTTCTGTTCCATGTCCCAACAGTCCAGGACTTCACAAAATGACAATGTCTGATGGTGGCTTTCTGGGCTGGCTCCATAAGGAGTGCTATTGACATTTAACCAGGGGCTTTGGAAGAAATTGCCTGTCACAGATTGTGACACGTAAATTAAGGGAGATCAGGTACACACATAAATTAAGGCAGTCCTATCTGGCCTATGAATCCAGACAGGGTAGGTGAGGGGATCAAGTGGAAGCCTTACCCCTTATTAAAGGACAGTTTGCAGCTTAAGTCCATCACTGTCCTTAATACATACCACCCACCCCTCCCAAACTGAATGACTTCCTACTGTATCTGTGTCTGAGGTTGGTTGGATAACTCACTGGCAGGCTGGCTAAGTGAATAAAGGAGAAGAGAATAGAACATAAGTATTTGATTAAACTTCAAAATCAAGTGCATTCATTCCATGGGTGAAGAAAGTAAGTCCTAGACAGAAGTGAATTTCCCATAATGATGTAGCCTAATAAGAGGCAGAATTGAACCTAGAATTCAGATTCCCTGCTCTCAGTCTCAAGTGATTTATTTATTTATTTATTTATTGGTTTTAACGAAGAGAAGTTTATTTCCTCACAGTCGAAGTAGGCTAAAAGTCCAAATTCAGGGCGTCAGCTCCAGGGGAAGTCTTTCTCTTTCTGTCGGCCTTCTCATCAGTGTTCCCCTGGACTAGGTGCTTCTTGGCGCAGGGACCCTGGTCCAATGGATGCACTCTGCTCCCGGCACTGCTTTCTTGATGGTATCAGGTCCCCCTGTCTCACTGCTCACTTCTGTCTTTTATATCTCAAGAGAT
>NW_004444092.1:3994763-3998013 GCF_000243295.1 Trichechus manatus latirostris
AAGAAGTGATAACAGGCACCAAGCAAGTCAGCAGAATACATTACATTAGACGTCAAGGCTTTGAAAATAATCTTGTGTTCTCTGAGACAATTTACACAATAGCCCTGCCCTCCAGACTCTAGGTATTGGCCACAGTCTCTGGATTTTGAGTGGAGGCTCCTGGCCTTGGGCTTCAGCTCTGCCTTCCAGGCCCCCTGGGACAGCAACTCTGCTCCCTTGGCTTTAGGTGCACCATTCTCCTAGTCCATCGGAGTGACAACTCCACCCTTAGAAACACCAGAGGCCATGGCTCCACCCTTTGAAACCCCTGAGGTCATGGCCATACCTTTTGAGACTGAAGCAGCTCGGCTTCTTGTGTCCCTTGTCTCTTCAGCTTCTGCTTCTGTTTCCTGTGGCCTCTTGGCCCTCGGGCCTCATGCCCGCATCTGCCCTGCTGGGGCAAGTGTTCCAAAGCTCTGTAGCTCCACCTGTATAAGTGCCCGGAGGCACCCCACTCTGCCAGAAAGCCTTGTGCACGCAGATACTCAGCTCTCTCGCTCCGTGGGTTGGCAAGCCTAGCTCCACCGAAGTGCCCAGAGGCACCCCGCTCCGCCAGGAAGGCTCCTGCACACAGGCACTCAGCCCTCTCACTCCGTGGGTCGGCTCCAGCACTGTCTCGCACTGGTCTCCTGGTTCTGCTGCTGTTGGTTCTCTCCTGCTGCCACTTCTCTGCTGCTATAGATTCTCTGCTGCTGCTGGTCCTCTGTCACTGCCGTACGTCTATCCATTCACAGTTTTAAAACCGCTTCCAAATTTTAGGTATCTGTTAGAGCAGCACCCCACTCTCGGTACCAAATTCTGTCTTAGTTATCTAGTGTTGCCATAACAGAAGTACCACAAGTGGATGGTTTTAATGAAGAGAAGTTTATTTCCTCACAGTCAAAGTAGGCTAAAAGTCCAAATTCAGGGCGTCAGCTCCAAGGGAAGGCTTTTTCTCTCCATCAGCCTCCTCATCAGTGTTCCCCCGGACTAGGAGCTTCTTGGTGCAGGGACCCTGGTCCAAAGCATGCGCTCTGCTCCTGGCAGTGCTTTCTTGATGGTATGAGGTCCCCCTCAAGTTATTTATTTTTGACAATGTTTCCAGAGCTAAGGCATCAGGTCATTTACCAACAGAAAGCCCCAGAATCTCTCCCAAAACTATGCATCATTAACCTTCACCACTGTCATGGATTGAATTCTGTCCCCAAAATTCTGGTTAACTTGGCTAGGCCATGATTCCCATTATCGTGTGGTTGTCCTCCATTTTGTGACCTGACGTAATTATGTGGGGGTAGCCCTGGTGATGTAGTGTTTAAGAGCTTGGCTGCTAACCAAAAGGTCAGCAGTTCAAATCCACCAGCTGCTCCTTGGAAACCCTATGGGCCAGTTCTACTCTGTCCTATAAGGTTGCTGAGTTGGAATTGACTCGATGGCAATGGGTTTGGTTTCAATTTTTTTGTGCCTGTGGTTGTGGTCCCATTTGTGAGTGAGCTGTCTGTTCTGTTAATGAGGCATGATTAGGTTATGTTAATGAGGATTAGAGTGGGATGCACCATCCTTGCTTGATGCCCACCTTTTATCTTACAAGAGACGAAAGGAGAGAAAGTGAGCAGAGAGGAGGGACTTCCTATCACTAAGAAAGCAGAGCCTGGAGCGGAGCACATCCTTTGGACCCAGGGTCCCTGCACTGAGAAACTCTTAGACCCAGGAGAAGATTGATGACAAGGACCTTGCCTCATAACTGACAGAGAAAGAAAGCTTTCCCCTGGAGCTTGTGTCCTGAATTCAGACTTGCAGCCTCCTAAACTGTGAGAGCTTAAATTTCTGTTTGTTAAAGCCATCCACTTGTAGTATTTTTGTTATAACTGCACTAAATAACTAAGACAATCACCTAGTCACATTTTCCCAGTTGAAAGTCCTCTCTCCATCCTTAACCAAGTAAACACATAAATGAACAAAAATAATTACTGTGATAAGTGCTAAAAAGGAAAGAAACAGGTTGCAGAGTTAGAGAATAATAAGGAGGTTCCTACATCAGAAAGGGTGCTCAGAGAAGGTGTTCCTGGGGACTTAATGGATGAGCAAAAGGACCTGGGAAGGGGCTGGCAGCACTTTAGGCAGAGATAATAGCAAGTGCAGACCCCTCAGGGTCAGGAAGAGCTTGGCCTATATAGGAACTGAAGGCAGCCAAGGAGTAAGGGAGGAAGAGAGATGGGAAGGTCCACACTATGTTTAATCAAAAGCTAAACATTCAGCTAGAATTTGGATCCCCAACCCCTTTTGATATTTGCTGTGTCTCATTTTAATCTTAAATTTAAATGTTTACAGATCTTTGCGGCATTAAGATGTAAAGAGAATTAGCTCTGCCATCTGCAAGAGTCCTTGGAGGTTTAACGCACTCACCTGTATTTCTAGTCCTAGATCCCTAATGGACTCAAGCAGTAGCAGCAAGATGTAAATGTGCTACAAGGGCTGGCAGCCCTGAGGCTAGCATTGTGATTGTAGCCAATTGACAAACAAGTTCCGACATACACAGGCTGGTCCATTATCTTCAAACTGGAAACCTAGAGCTAACACTAATAGGTTGTTCTTTAAGTACTCAAGTACTTTCCCACTTTCTACCTTATCCTAGTTTAAATTTACATCTTCAAAAGTAGATTTTCCAAATTCTTCTGAATTGATCTACTCTTCCACCCCCATGCTTCCTTGTCTTTGAAGGATTCTGAAATTTCAAACCTAGGCTTAAATGGTTGTCATCTGTATAATAGAATACCAGGTTAGAGTTGGAAGGAGTCTCAGAGAACAGCTGCTCTGAACCTCACATTCTAGGGTTATTATTACTTCTATTCCTATGTGCCAATTGATTTAAATACATTCAATTAAATACACGCTGCAACCTTGCAAAGAGGGTATTTCTGTCTCTGTTACAGATGAAGAGAATGAGGATCAGAGAGGCTAATAACTGAGCAAAGGTCACACAGCTGTGAGTGGCAGAGTTGAGATTCAAATCTGTTCTGTTGATTTCTGATTCACCATGCTAGCTGAGGCAAGTTAGACAAACAGACACACAGACAGAGATTGACGGAGAAATGATAATACAGCTGGTGGTGGCAGAATCTACATGCCACATCTAGTTCTCTTTGTTTTACATCATGAGCAGCTATAAGGAAGAATGCAATAGAGAGAAATAATGTTTGAATAGAGTTTTTTTTTTTTTTTTTTTTTTTTTCTA
>NW_004444092.1:3998113-4024584 GCF_000243295.1 Trichechus manatus latirostris
TCTGCCACAGAACAAAAAAAAAAAAAAGAAATTCTACAGGGCAGTTCTACTCTGTCCTATAGGGTCACTATGAGTTGGAATCGACTCAACGGCATTTTTTTTTTTTTTTTTTTTTTTTATGAAAACACAGGTTTTATTAAACCAGTTTTGGTAAGGTTGTTTTAACTTCAGAAAAAATCCTAGAGCTCTTGATAAAGAGTTTCAGGAATTCTTGCAAAAAAAAAAAAAAAAGGCGCTGCACTAGAAGAAATGCTCCATGCTACAGGACGGTCAGGGCCCCAAGGGCTCACTGTACATGTCACTGGCTGCTGCTCCTTCCTACTCGTCAGATGTTGGAGCGCTGAAGCACTTGTCTGTTCAGATACAGCCCACCGAATGCACTGAGGGGCCTGGACGGTCTAAGTCTGACTTGCCACTGCCTTGAGTAATATTGTTGGTCCTGGGAGACCTTACCAGACTTGTTAACACAGGCTTGAGTTTGGTGCCTGTTGGATATTCTATTTCTGGCGCATAAAACTGGTCCAACCTCTTTAAAGCATTTTGGCCTAATTCCCCTGAGCAGTCAGTTTTACTTATGGGACTACGGTTAATGGTACAAGATACGGTATTCTACTCTAAAAACTAACGCTTCTCTAACATTTGCTACACCAGCAATAACATTTTCAGAACAAGATGTGGTAGGTAGAATAATCGTCCTCAAACGATGTCCATGTCCTAATCCCCAGAACCTGTGAATATGTTATATTACACAGTGTCTTAGTTTGCTAGTGCTGCCATAATAAAATATACCACAAGTTGATGGCTTTAAAGAACAGGAATTTATTTTCTCACAGTTTTAGAGGCTGCAAATCCAAATCAGGTCATCAGCTGTAAGGGAGGGTCCTTCCTTGTTGGTAGCCCCAGGAGTTCCTATGAGTTCCTTGGCATTCCTTGGTATTCCCTGGCATTCCTTGGTATTCCCTGGCATTCCTTGATATTCCCTGGCATTCTTTGGTGTCTGTTTTGGCCCAGTGTGTCTCTGTCTATTCTGCTCTTTTTATGACTCAGAAGTGATTAGGTTTAGGACCAATTCTAATCAGGTATAGCCTCAATAACATAACAAAAGAAAAATCTATTTCCAGACAAGATCACATGAACAGATACAGGGGTTAAGATTTCAACACATAGTTTTGGGGACACAATTCAATCCATAATACATGGCAAAGAGAACTAAGGTAGCAGATGGAATTTAAGGTTGCTAATCTGCCAAGAAATTTGGAAGACAGCTACCTGGCCAACAGACTGGAAGAGACCCGTATTTATGCCTATTCCCAAGAAAGGTGATCCAACCTAATGTGGAAATTATCGAACAACATCATATGCAAGTAAAATTTTGCTAAAGATCATTCAAAAGTGGCTGCAGCAGTATGTTGATAGGGAACTGCCAGAAATTCAGGCTGGATTCAGAGGAGGACGTGGAACTAGGGTATCATTGCTGATGTCAGATGGATCCTGGCTGAAAGCAGAGAGTACCAGAAAGATGTTTATCTGTTTTTTTTTTTTTTTTTGACTATGCAAAGGCATTCGATTGTGTGGATCATAACAAACTATAGAGAACATTGTGAAGAATGGGAATTCCAGAACACTTACCTGTGCTCTTGAGGAACCTGTACACAGATCAAGAGGCAGTTGTTCAGACAGAACAAGGGGATACTACATGGTTTAAAGTCAAGAAAGGTATGCATCAGGGTTGCATCCTTTCACTATACCTATTCCATCTGTATGCTGAGCAAATAATCCCAGAAGCTGGACTATATGAAGAACATGCGGCATCAGGATTGGAGGAAGACTCATTAACAACCTGCGATACGCAGGTGACACAACCTTGCTTGCTGAAAGTGAAGAGGACTTGAAGCACTTACTGGTGAAGATCAAAGACCACAGCCTTCAGTACGGATTACACCTCAACATAAAGAAAACAAAAATCCTCCCAACTGGACCAATAAGCAACATCATGATAAACGGACAAAAGATTGAAGTTGTCAAGGATTTCATTTCTTGGATCCACAATCAACAACCATGGAAACAGCAGTCAGGAAATCAAAACACGCATCGCATTGGGCGAATCTGCTGCAAAAGACTTCTTTAAAGTGTTGAAAAGCAATGATGTCACCTTGAAGACTAAGGTGCGCCTGACCCAAGCCATGGTATTTTCAATCGCATCATATGCACGCGAAAGCTGGACAATGAATAAGGAAGACCGAAGAAGAATTGATGCCTTTGAATTGCGGTGTTGGCGAAGAATATTGAATGTAATGGACTGCCAAAAGAACGAACAAATCTGTCTTGGAAGAAGTACAACCAAAATGCTCCTTAGAAGGAAGGATGGCGAGACTATGTCTTACATACTTTGGACATGTCAGTCCCTAGAGAAGGACGTCATGCTTGGTAAAGTACAGGGTCAGCGAAAAAGAGGAAGACTCTCAATGAGATGGACTGACACAGTGGTTGCAACAATGGGCTCAGACATAACCATTATTGTGAGCATGGTGCAGGACCTGGCAGTGTTTCGTTCTGTGGTGCACAGGGTAGCTATGAGTCAGAACCAACGTGACGGCACCTAACAACAACAACATCAGTTGATTTTACATGTTAGATTATTCTGGGTTATCAGGGTGGGTCTACCAGAATTACCAAAAACTAATTGCCATGGAGATGATTCCAACTTGCAGTAAACCTATAGGACAGAGTAGAACTTCCTTATAGAGTTTCCAAGGCTATAAATCTTTACGGAAGCAGACTGCCACATCTTTCTCCCATGGAGCTGTTGTGGGTTCGAACTGCTGACCTTTCAGTTAGCAGCCCAGCGCTTAACAAGTGCACTACCAGCACTCCTCAATGTAATCACAGGGGCCTTAAAAGTGGAAGGGAAAGGCAGAAGAGGAAATCAAATTGATATGAAGTGACAACTGGATCTGTTGTTGCTGGCTTTCAAAATGGAGAAATAAGGCCACGAACCAAGGAATGAGGGTGGATTCTAGAAACTGGAAAGGGCAAGCAAATAGCTTATCCCCTAGAGCTTCCATAATGGAATGCAACCCTGATGACAGCTTGCTTTTAGCCCAGTGAGACCCATTTTGGACTTCTGATCTCCACAACCACAATAATTTGTCTTCTTTTATGCATCTAAGTTTGTGGTAATTTGTTACAGCAAATGGTGCTGATATGGTGTTATTCGGCAAAGAACTGAATGACAGACATGAAAATACTCTGAGGGCCGGGATTACGTCTTATTCATCTTTGCTTCTGTGCCAGGGTCTAGTCCGTATAATATTAAAAAAACAAAAACATTACCATTGAGTCAATTCCAACTCATAATGACTCTATAGAAGAGAGCAGAACTGCCCCACAGGGTTTCCAAGGCTGTAATCTTTAAGGAAGCAGACTGCCACATCTTTCTCCTGCAGAATGGCTGGTGGGTTCAAACTCCTGACCTTTTGTTTAGCAGCCAAGCTCTTAACCTCTGCGCCACCAGGGCTCCTCCTTATAGTGTAGAGCAGGGAAATTCTTTAACACCAGAACAAAAGGCCACATTGGCAGGGGCAGCAGTTCCTATGCCATGCAAGTATAAATAATGTATGTAATCCCATGACTACTGGTTAGCATCAGCTACCTGCCTAATCTTACTTCAGAGTTCTTTGTGTTCTTGCTATACACAGTTATCACATAACTCTTTCAGCTTAGAGCTTTTTTGGGGTGCTATGTGCCATCTTTCACCCCAGGCTAATTTAAGACACTTTCATCAGCAAATCTTGCAGGCTAGGGACTTGAATTTTTTATTTGCACCAAAATTTGTAGTAAGTGTATCAGATTTTAGAAGTTTCTCCCCCCTGTAAAGTTCTGTATAATTTGAAGGCTTGTAAATCTAATCATCTATCAATGAATTGGGGTATTTGGCTAAGACCAGGACGCTATGATAAATTGTATTGTAAAGCTGTTGTTGTTTGCTGTCGAGTTGATTCTGATCAAAGAAACCCTATAAGACAGAACAGAACTTTCCCATAAGGTTTCCTAGGCTGTAATCTTTATGGGAGCAGATAGCCCAGCCTTTTCTCCTGTGGAGCGGCTTGTGGGTTCCGTCTGCCAACCTTTTGGCTAGTAGCAGAGCACTTAACCGTTGTACCACCAGGGCTCCTTACTGTAGAGCTAATAACTGTGATTTCTTTCCTCTAGCAAATCCCTGATAGTTGTTATTAGGTATCCAGTTATCATTTTGGGGTAACTCTCAATGTTCATATTTTGTATTTGATGAAACTGAGAATTCGCTTGTGTCCTGATGAGGGTAGGGGCAGGTGTTTATGCGCTTGTGTATAGCTCTTCTGCTTTCAGGAACAAAGATCTTGCTGACAGAGCATAATATCTCGAGGCTTTGGGGATTTGTTTTCAAGCACACTTTCTGTCTTATATTATGTTTCCTTGTCCTAACTCACTTCCTCCCTCTCCTTCCTTCTTAACTCTGAAAATGTTGACACAACTTTTTCCTTTGTTTCTTATAAGAAGCTGGGTTATATTCATTTCTGATCTATCTCCAGCCACTCTCATGGAAGGCTTGTCGTGCTTGATCTGACCCTTGGCAGGATTCCAAAATCAAACGACTGTAACAGAGGGGTTCTCTGTGTTCTTGAGTTGATCTCAGCTGTAAGGTCAGAACTTGGGGACTCCTCATTTACATGGAGCTCCTTTTGTTCTGTCACACCAAGTCCTTTCCCAGTTTTGGCATTACCTTTGCAAAATGCAACCTAGACAGTCATCATTGTAATGCATAGTCACATGCCTAAAATTTCTCTAGACTGTGTGCTTTGCAACCATTCTCTTTGTGTGTGGGGGGTAAAATATATATAACAAAGCATTTGTCATTTCAACCATTTTTGCATGTACAGTTCAGTAACATTAATTAGGTTCACCATGTTGTGCATAAGGTTTTCATTGGCTAATTCTCTTCAGAAGTAGACTGCCAGGTCCTTTTGCCTAGTCGGTCTTAGTCTGGAAGCTCAGCTGAAACCTGTCCACCATGGGTGACCCTGCTGGTATCTGAATACCCGTGGCACAGCTTCCAGCATCACAGCAGCACACAAGCCCCCACAGTATAAGAAACTAATAGATGCATGGGTACAGTAGAGGGTCAGTGAAAAAGAAGACCCTCAACGAGATGGACTGACACACTGGCTGCAACAATGGGCTCAAGCATAACAATGATTATGAGGACGGCGCAGAAACAGGCAGTGTTTTCTTTCTGTTGTGCATAGGGTCACTATGGGTCGAAACTGACTTGATGGCACCTAGCAACAATAACAATATGTTGTGCAACCATCACTACTATCTAGTTCCAATTTTTTTCATCACCCTTAACAGAAACTCAGTGCCCCTTAAGCAATGACTCCCCCTTTCCTCTTCCCTCCCCACCCCTGGCAACCACTAATAAACTTTGGTCTCTATGCATTACCTATTCTAGGTATTTCATGTAAGTGGGATCATACTTTGCAAGCATTCTTGTTGGATATCTTTTCTAGCTATCTAATCTGGTGAGCATGCTGCTGGTGGTAACTGTCTTTTGCTTGCTTGTTTGCTTTCAATGGCACGGAGGGAAATCAGATAGCTTAGGTGCATGGTCAAAGGGCAGCTACAAGGCAGAGTGCTCTGGGAAAGGTGAAAGCTCAGAGAAGGCCATGCTGTTCACTCTTCAGAACTCCCAGGACTCAAGATCATGCTCAGGCTGTGCACTCTGTTAGCTCACCAGCTTTCCTCGTGATCTGGGTTGGCTGCTTTCCAACAGGACAGGTTGACATATGATGCTAAAAAACACAGGTGCCTTGGGGCTTCTTCAGTTAAAATTTAGTGCCAGCTACTTTTAAATAGCAGGAAAGAGATTGGTTTGGGAGAAACTGTACACTGTTTTCTCATTCTGATATTCCTATAGTCTGGGAACTATGTGTAGAGAGGAGGGACAAGAAGGAGGCAAGTCACTTATTAGTCAGGAGGGAATTAAGCCTGTCAGGACAGGGCAAAGTGTTAGATGCCCAATCAGCTTATCTTCAGATGGTATTCCACATCACACTATTGTTTAAAGGTGATGTGGAAGCCAAGGAGCATCTTTGACTTTCCTTTTTGGGGGCTCAGACAGTTTAACTTTTCAAAAATTTCATATTTGGGGGGAATTCTAGAAGGAAGAGGAAAGCTCAATTAACTGAGTGATTGTAAATGTAAGTTGAAATAAATTTTTACAATATGTATACATAGTGTGGAGCCCTGGTGGCACAGTGGTTAAGAGCTTGGGTGCTAACCAAAAGGGTGGCAGTTCAAATCCACCAGTTCTACTCTGGCCTATAGGGTCACTATGAGTTGGAATCAACTGGACGCCAACGGGTTTGGATATATAGTGTAGAAGTCCCTGGGTATGCAAATGGTTAAATGCTCAACTACTAGGATAAGGCAGAATCGACTTGATGGCACATAACAACAACAACTAGCAAAGGTTGGAGATTCAAACGAACCCAGAGGTGCCCCAAAAGACCAGCCTGGCGATCTGCTTCTCAAAGGTCACAGCCTTGAAAACCTTATGGAGCAGTTCTACTCTGCACACATGGGGTTGCCCTGAGTCAGAACTGACTCAACAGCAACTAACAACAACATACACAGTGTGGTAAGCTGAACAGTGGCCCCCCAAAATGTCTGTGTCCTAATCTCTGGAACCTGTGAATGTTATATAGCAAAAAAGACTTTGAAGATATGACTGGAAAAGGATCTTAATTGGGGGAGATTGTCTTGGCTTATCTGGGTGTGCCCTACATGCAATCACAAATGTCTTTACAAGAGGGAGGCAGAGGGATATCTGACAGACAAAAGAGAAGAGGCCATGTGATTAAGCAGAGTCAGAGTGAGAAAATGCTATGTCTCTGGCTTTGAATATGAAGGAAGGATAAATATGAAGACAAGGAATGCAAAGAATGCAGCTCTAGAAGCTGGAAAAGGCAAGGAAATAAGTTCTCCCTTAAACCTGTTCTGGGAACCCTGGTGGCATAGTGGTTAAGCACCATGGCTGTTAACCAAAAGGTTGGCAGTTCAAGTCAGCCAGGCGCTCCTTGGAGACCCAATGGGGCAGTTCTACTCTATTCTATAGGGTCACTATGAGTCAGAATTGACTCCATGGCAACGGGTTTGTTTTTTTGTGGTTTAAAGCCTTTGGAGGGAGCTTGGCCGTGCTGACACCTTGCATTAGAATCATTTTAAACTTTTGGCTTCCAGAACTGTAAGACAATAAATTTCTGTTGTAAGCCACCAAGTTTGTGATAATTTGTTACAGCAGCCATAGGAAACTAATACATATGTATGAATACTTTTATTTAAATTTAAAAATTTAACTCACTCTCTCTCTGTTGTTAGTTACCATTGAGTAGGCTCTGACTTGTGGCAACCCTATGTACAACAGAGTGCAGCTCTGCTCTGACACACATGGGGTTGCCATGACTGGGAATCAAACTGATAGCAACTGGTTTGGGTTTTTTTTGTTGTTGTTAGTGTCTTCCCAAACGTCCAAACCAAGCGTCTATGTGTAATACATGACCACTCTCTTTCTCTCTTCTGCCCCCACATTAATCAGTACCAAGGCCAACTAATTTTACTTTCTGTGTATTCCTCTGGACCCCTAGTGGCACACTGGTTAAGTGCTGAGCTGCTAACCAAAACGTCAGCAGTTCAAATCCACCAGCCACTCTGCAGGAGAAAGATGTGACAGTCTACTTCAGAAAAGACTTACAGCATTGGAAATCCTATGGGGCAGTTCTACTGTCCTACAGGATTACTATGAGTTGGAATTGACTCAATGACCAGGATTTTGTTTTGTTTTTTTTTAGTTTTTGATGTATTCCTCTAGCCCTATCACATTTTAGTTTCAAGCCCCATCTTGTCTGGATAGTTCAAGTCTTTCCCCATCCTCTACACTGCAGGTAGAAGAATCAACTACATTGAAAATCGGCCCATGTTACTTCCTGGCTTAAAGTCTTTCAGTCAAGGTCCACAGCCTTCAGCATGACACCCAATATCCTCCATGACAGGACCCATACCTGTCCATCCAGACTCTTCTTCCACAGACTCACAGCTTAAGTTTCCTCTCCTGTCAAACTTCTTGTGTTTCCCTAGCAATTTCTGGGCCTCCTGCCTCTCGTCTTTCTTTGCTACAACACCTTTCCCCCTCTCCTCACTGAACTAATTCACAGCCACTTTCTTCCATTTGGCTGAGGCATCAGCTCCTCTGTTAGGCCTCCCCAGTCCTCAGTGTTGTCATGGTACCCTGGGAACAGGTCAGTGCCTAACAGGTGTTATTGAAGTTAACTAGTTACGTTTCTCCCTTCCCACTAGCCTGCAAGCATGTTGACGGCTGGGACAACTTCCAAAGTAATTTTGGTATCTGCAGCACATAGCACATAGTAGGTGCTCAATTAATGTTGACGAATTAAACTGATTAGTAATAAACAGTTTTGCTGATGTGTTATATCCACAATCTACAAAACACTTAGAGCCCGCTCTGGTTTCTGACCACCATCATCTTAATAATTACACATCTTGACGTCAGAAACGAATGACATCCTGATGAAAAGGAATACCTCTGGGGTTTTACATTAAAATTTTGACTTGTCATTTACTTTAGTATGGCCTGTTTTGGGGGAGTCTTTTGATCTTGATCTTGGGACTTCCCATCTCTATTGTCCTAATATGTAGGGTTGAAATGTAGCAGTTTCTTAAATATATTTCGCACTACATTCACCACAGAGTTTACCAGATTTGACCTAAAATTAGACTTGCCTGCAGCACTGCGTTGCTACTTCAAGTTCGACTGCTCAATGCCTACTGTCAAAATGGTTCCAAGATCCATTATATGACAATGCTTCTCCCCTTCGAAAGGGGAGAGATAAAGAAAACCTGGCTAAACATGTGACATGGTGGAGTTCTTAAACTTGCCCAGGTTCTGTACCAACTATTGTTACTTGCCCTTCCCATCGGTCTCAAGGGCCCAAGAGTAGCCCCTGGAACCTGCTGAAGCTAGCAGCTTCCTGGCGAGGCCACCTTTCCGCAGGAGACACACCTGCACCCGCCATGCCCCCGTGGCCCTCGCCGCAGAAGCCGCCTCTGGGGCACAGCTCAGCCCAGATCACGTGCCCCTGTCCAGTCCACCGCCCCCGGGCCCAGGCCCGCCCAGTCAGCCGGGCAGAGGCCGCCCGGATCAAGCACGCCCCGGCGGCCCGGGCCGGGCCCAGCCAATGGGCTGCCGGCGTCCGCATGACCCGCGCCGGCAGGAGGGCTTGAGAAAGCCGGCAGGGCGCGCACGCTGCCGGGCTGTATCGTCACCCACGCTGCCGCCGGGACTGGAAGTGAGCCGCACGGGTCAAGAGTGCGAGCGAGACAGTGAGTGGGTCCCGCTGCCGCCCGTACCCGGGGCGAAGCATGGCGGCCGCCAAGGTAAGCGTCTGCCTCTGCCCGGGGGAGCGCGCCGGTTGAACCTGCGTCAAGGGGCACGAAAGGCTTGGGCGTACACGTGCAACAGCAAAAGCAAATAAAAAGGGCCGCTCAACCTTGCAGCTGCAGGAGGAGGGACGTGACCACCCCTCCTGGGCAGCACACGCGGCCGGTGCCGGGGACCGAGGCCTAACCTTTCATCAGAAACTTTGCCGGCCTGACCCTCCCACTTGGCCCAGTAGGGGAGTCGGTGCCCGACGGGTGCCTGGCGGGATTGAGCCAAGGCCGGCGAGGAGGAACGGGTATGATCCGTGCCTGGTGCTCCTTGGGTGCAGAGGGCTCGGTGTCTGCAGGTCCCTCGGACACCCCAGCGCGCTCCTGTTCCTGACCCCGGTTGTTGTTGACCGACGTTTCTTCTTCCAGGGGGCACAGCCGGGGCTGAAGCCTGATCCTATTAGGTTCCAAGGGCTCCGCCCTCTGGCGGGTGGAAGTCACCTTGACTTCCGCTTTAGAAACTGCCTGGGGGACTCGGCCTGCATGTGTGTGCGCGCATAAAAGCTCCAGGGACCTCCGTTTTCTGTATTTTCCCCTGCTGCTCATTTGACAACGCTTACATACCCACCTTGGAGCGTTTGGGAGGCTTCTCTTTGGAAATGACAAAACAGATTGTCCTGGGAGCCTGTCGTTCCTGTGTAGTTCTGAAAAGGAATTCTGCGTAATGTGAATTATTCACGAACCCAGAGAAAAGACAACTCAGATACGTTGACCTTTTCTCTTTCACCATTTCTTGAAACCTGCACACCATTTCAATCTTCTTTTGGACTCCATTTCAACTTTTCTGGCAGAATACCATATTTAGACCCAATCACTTGAATCATTGGAACTTATTGCTTTTAATTTTAAGTTCACGAAGGCAGCCCTTTAATCAAGCCTATACAACTTCTTAGCTCATTTTAAGCAAAGTGAACTTAAATATACTCAACATTTCAAACATTTGTCCTTAATCAGAACTCTGTGATAACCCTCAAGAGGAAAACATGGCCAACACATCATATTCCTATTTATTCAAGCAAACTAATCACATTTGCAATGGAAATTGTAAGCAGACAAATATATTTAAATGCTCTTGTATGACTGAAGTCTCTGCAGGCTGGCCAGGCTCCCAAAATCCTCAGGGTTCTTCATGTTCCTGGACTATGTGGCTTTTACATTTTCTGTAATTTCTGAGTTCCATCTTTAGGAGTGTGCTCTGAATGTGTGTGAATGTGTACACACAGGTATATATATAATACAATTGTTTTACCCAGGTTCTCTTAGGATCACTACCCAGGATTCATTTTTGGAAGCTAAAAATTTAATTTTGCATTAAATTTACATACAGTCATTTCTCAAGGTTTATTATGAATTAGTTCCCCGAGGTGACTTATTCTAGTAGAGTTCAGTGGAAATAGGTACACATATGTCATTGTCATTTTTTTAGTACCTGCAGGTGAGCTAAACAATTTTTTTACTCAATTTAGAGATAAAGTACGTGAGGAACTGAAATTGAGTATGCATATAAATGGAGTATAAGAGCAATCGATCAGCTAATATGAAGCAAAAATAAGTGATGTGGAAGTAGGTTTAACTTTTCGGTTGTATTTTTATTAAACTGTCACGTTATATCAAGAAGGGCAGCTGATATCTAGCCAAGTAGAGAGAGTCAGGGGAAATGAAATATTTTATTTTTACTATTTGGAAGCTTGCATTTTTGTTTAGTCATTTAAACTCACCTCTTTTTGGAAAGGATTTCTGATGGTGCACGTCATCTGTACACATATTTACAATCCAACAAGACATATCAAAATCAAGTCTGACTAGATGAGAAAAACAGGATAAAGAAAAATGAAGCCAGGACTAAGGTTAGTGGAAGATACGTGTGTGTTTGCTAGAGGTAACTGAATTTTCTAGCAGCCAAAGCAAAGAGGAAACGATCAGTAAGGTGGTTCGCAAGTCAGTTACTTGGGAGAGAGGTCTCCTCGTACTGCTGAGACCAGTTTCTCCCCATGTCCCGTATGCTGTATGAAACTGCCTCATTGACCACAAATGTATGTCTGTGGGGTCCATAAGGCCATTCCTTATAATGTTCCTCACTGTAGCTCAGGGGCAGTACGGTAAACGTAGTCTTGAAAGGTCCACAAATGAAGCTGTGCTGGCCTAGTTTAGTCTAAGAATACTTCTTATTGAATTGCATTTGGGCACCACTCTTGTTGGGTACTTACTGTCAGATAGTAATTAGTCCCCCAAGTAGTCAAGTTAAAGGCTGTGCTCCTTGCCTTTACTTGGAATGTAAATATTCAATGTTGACGGTTAAACACAAAAATCTCCTCACCTGGTTGTAGGTTTGTCATTCCCTCTTAAAAGTTGAGGAACCTGACTAGGAGAGAAGTTCACGTCATTGGGGTGTCGAAGAAATTGGGCCAACAATCTGGAGACTCAACTATTGTAGGCTAATTCCAACACTCAGTATACTTGTGGTGAATTGAGTATTTAAGCAGACTTGATATTTTCTGGTTGGACATACCCATAGCTAGCAATTTCTATATCTCTGGACCATTTATTCTTAGTTTCCTTGGGCTTTATATTTATTCAGGTGTAACTAATTATTGAAGTCCCTCTTCCTTTAAATAGTTAAAATAGGAAGGCTGAGAATCCAGTCTTTGGTTTGCTTTTTATTTTCATTTCGGCCATGAAGATTATTACTTAAAGTTGCAAGAGGAATTTATTTTTTCATGAAGTAACATTGACCTAAAACCATTAGTGTTTTTCAGATTAACTTTGTATTAAAATAAGTTTTAAAAAAGTTTCTTTTACATAGCTCTAAAAACATCCATTTTTGAAAAGTAGTGAGAGAGAAGTGTCCTCTTCCTTTCCTTTTTGATTGTAGGGAACATTCTGTCTTTGTAACTGTCCATTAGTGTACATTAAGAATGATGGAATTAAATATATGAAGTGGTTAAAAGTTAGAGGATGCTTAGTTGAGTTCAGGCATAATAGATGTTCAGGCATTAAATTGGACATGGACCAGAAATTTGATTGAAATTAGCTCAGAGCAAAAAAAAATTTTGTGACAAAGCTTTAATAATAATGAAAATTTAGTCTGTAAGGGTAATACATTTTGTATTGATTTTCCATTCTCAGATGAGTCGTTGCTATTATTATTGATTTATTTAGAATTGTATATTGCACTTTCTAATGTTCTAGGCATGAGGCTAAAGTGAGGATAAAAAAAACAAACCCACTGCCATCAAGTCGATTCCGACTCATAGCAACCCGACTCATAGCAACCCTGTAAGACAGAGTAGTACTGTCCCATAGGATTTCCAAGGCTGTAAATCTTTATGGAAGCAGACGGTCACATCTTTCTCCTGTGGAGCAGCTGGTGGGTTCAAACCACCGACCTTTCAGTTAGCAGCCGAGTGCTTTAATCACTGTGTGACCAGGGCTCCTTAAAGTAAGTATAGTAAAATGAATTAGATTCCATTTAGACCTTCAGGAAAACCAGAACCGCACCATGGGCTGAGTTCTCTGATGGAAATGCTCTACTATAGGGCCTTTTGGAGTACCAGGAAGGGAGTGAGGGGAGATCAGGGAGACTTCTTGGAGGTGGTGGTATTTCAGAATGGATCGGGAAGAGGAAAGATCCATTCCAGTGACAGGGAACACACAGCAAATGGAAGGCAGGAAGGGGAGCATATGCCATATTTAGGAATGTTGTTGTAAGGTGCTTCTGACTCATGGTGACCCTATGTACAACAGAATGAAACACTGCCCAGTTCTGCAACATCCTCACAGTCATTAACTCTGTTTCAACCCACTGTTGCAGCCACTGTGTCAGTCCATCTCACTGAGGGTCTTCCTCTTTTTCGCTGACCCTCTACTTTGCCAAGCATGATGTCCTACCAGGGACTAGTCCCACCTGATAGATGACGTGTCCAAAGTATGTGAGAGGAAGTCTCACCATCCTCGCATCTAAGGAGCATTATGGCTATACTTTTTTCAAGATAGATTTGTTCATTCTTCTGGCAGTCCATGGTATAGTCGATGTTCTTTGCCAACACCGTAATTCAAAGGCATCGGTTCTCCTTTCGCCTTCCTTTCCCGTGTGTATGAGGCAATTGGAAATACTATGGCTTGGGTCAGACCCACCTTAATCCTCAAAGTGACATCTTTGCTTTTTAACACTTTAAAGAGGTCCTTTGCAGCAGATTTTCCCAGTGCAATACATTATTTGATTTCTTGATTGCTGCTTCCATGGATGTTGATTATGTATCCAAGTAAAATAAAAGCCTTGACAACTGTCTTAGTCATCTGGTGCTGCTATAACAGAAACAAGTGGATGCCTTTAACAAAGAGAAATTTATTCTCTCACAGTCTAGGAGACCAGAAGTCCGAATTCAGGGTGCCAGCTCCAGGGGAAGTCTTTCGCTCTCTGTCGGCTCTGGGAGAACGTCCTTGTCATCAATCTTCCCTGGTCGAGGAGCTTCTCAGCGCAGGCACCCCTGGTCCAAAGGACACACTGTTCTCCTGGCTCTTGTTTCTTGGTAGTATGAGATCCCCATGTCTCTGCTGACTTATCTTAAGAGATTGTTTTAAAACACAACCTAATCTTGTAGACTGAGTCTTGCCTCATTAACATAAATGCCGATAATCCCACCTCATTAACATCATAGAGGCAGGATTTACAGCACATAGGAAAATCACATCAGATGACAAAATGGGGGACAGTCACACAATACTGGGAATCATGGCCTAGCCAAGTTGACACATTTTTTGGTGACACAATTTAATCCATGACAACAACTTCAGTATTTTCTCCCCTTATCATGATGTTGCTTATTGGTCCATTTGTGAAGATTTTTGTTTTCATTATGTTGAGATGTAATCCATACTGAAGTCCGTAGTCTTTGATCTTCATCAGTAAATGCTTCAAGTCCTCTTCACTTTCAGCAAGCAAGGTTGTGTCATCTGCATAATGCAGGTTGTTAATAAGTCTTCCTCCAATCCTGATGCTGCATTCTTCTTCATATAGTCCAGCTTCTGGGATTATTTGCTCAGCATACAGATTGAATAAGTATAGTGAAAGGATATGACCCTGCTGCACACCTTTCCTAGTTTTAAACCATGCAGTATCCCCTTGTTCTGTTTGAAAGACACCTCTTGATCTATGTACATACATTTAGGAATAGCAGGTAATAAAGAAAATAATATAGCGGCTAACACTTATTGAGTGCTTACTAGATGCCAGATAAGATTTTAAATGCTTAGTAATTCACGTACTCACTCTCACAACCCCGTGAGTTAGACACTGTTGTTGTTAGGTGCCACTGAGTTGGTTCCAACTCATAGTGACCCTGTGCACAACAGAACAAAACACTCCCGAGTCCTGCACCAGTTAGATTGCTCAGTTAGAAACTATCATCTGTATTTTGTATACGAAGACTCAGATACCTAGACGTGATGTAACCTGCCTAAGGCCTGATAATTAGGAAGTTACGGAACTGGGAATGCTAGTCTGGCTCCAGAGTCCATACTCTTAACTGGTCAGCGATACTGTCTTCATAGTATTCTTCATGGTGGAGAGTAGAGTTATATGGGAGAGGAGTGGGAGATGACCAAAATGCGGAAGTTAGGAGGTGGAACTTAATAGTATTTGTTCTGCTGCTCTTCATAAGGTTTTCACTGGCAAATTTTTTTCAGAAGTAGCCCGCCAGGTTCTTCTTCGTAGTCTGTCTTACTCTGGAAGCTCAGCTGAAACCTGTCTACCATTGGTGACCTTGCTGGTATTTGAATGCCAGTGGCATAACTTCCATCATGACAGCAACATGCAAGTCCCCACAGTACAACAAACTGATAGACACCAGAATGCTTATTAGAAGCGAGGATGGCCAGACTTCGTCTCACATACTTTGGACATGTTATCAGCAGGGACCAGTCCCTGGAGAAGGACATCATGCTTGGTAGAGTAGAGGGTCGGTGAAAAAGAGGAAGACCCGCAATGAGGTGGATTGACACAGTGGCTACAACCATGGGCTCAAGCATGGCAACGATTGTGGGGATGGCGCGGGACCGGGCAGTGTTTCATTCTGTTGTGCATGGGGTCATTATGAGTTGGAACCAACTCAAGTACACCCAACAACAACAACAATAGTACCTACTGTGTACAGGCCCTTTCCCAAGTGGTTTGCAAATAATCACTCAATATTCATAACACCAAGAGGTAGATACTCTTATTTTTGTCCTCATTTTACAGATGAGAAAACTGAGGTGCAGGGAAGTTATTTCTCAGGGTTGCACAGTGACTAAACCATAGAGTCTAGATTTTAACCAAGAGAGTCTGTTTTCAGAGTCTCTGCTCTGAATCCCTCCTTAGCCCTCCAGGACCTCAAAAGAGTGCCATTTGCAAAGGTGCATGTGTGAGAATTCACATGCCGTGGATTATGGGCATGTATATTTCCTAAAGGAGCCCTAGTGCTGTGTTTCCTTGGATGCTTTTGGGTGGCCCTTGGAGTCCAGGAATATAGGAACCTGTGGCTCTGTATGGGTTCTGCTTGGTGGTGAGGAGGGTGTGCCTTGTCCCAGGGATAGAATTCACTTAACTAAGTATTTAACAGCAGCTGAGTAAACCTTTTTCATGGCTTGTTTAACCAGAACCCACCAGTGACCCCTCAGGAAAAAAGAACTGGTGATCTACTCCTGTAAAAATACGTGTTGTCGTCGAGTGAGTTCCAACTCATAGTGACCCTATAGGAAAGTGTGACTGCTCCATAGGATTTCCAAGCCTGTAATCTTTAGGGAAACAGATTACCATATCTCTGCTGTAGAGTGGCTGGTGAGTTTGAACAACCAACCTTTTGGTTCGCAGCCTCATGCTTAACCACTGTACCACCAAGGCTTTAAAGATTATAGCCCAGAAAACCCTATGGGGCAGTTTCACTTTATCCTAAGATAGGATCACTATAAGTCGGAATTGACTTGGTGGCACACAACAACAACAACATATCCTGATCATCCCACTCCTATAGTTTTTATCTCTACAATGCCTTTGGCTCTCAGTATCTGCTTCATTGCAGTGTTCAGTTTGTTAAGTTTATTTCTTATCTTCCCAAGCAGACCATAAATCACTACAGGGCAGGAATTGTCATATACCCTTTTTAAAAAACAGCTTTATTGAGATGTACAGGTAGTCCCTGGATTACCCTTTAAGTCAAATTTGTACAAAAGTCAGAATAGTTAGGTATGATTCATATCTAATGTCAGTTATTCAGTGTTTGTTTTAGCATATACTATATAGTGTACCTTTCTATGCATAAAAAACATTAGAAACACTTCCAGTTACACTAGAAGATCTTTAGCATAATAATACAGTAATAATAATAATAATGTTTTGATGCGTGTTGCCAAGTAGTACCCATTTGTTATTATAAACCATTGTATGTACCTTGAATTTTTAATATAATAGGCTTTACAGGGGTTGGTTTAATAACTGTGGGTTGAACGTAAGTTGTAAGTCTGACGTTGGTAACCAGGAGACTGCCTGTAATTCACATACCATACGATTCACCCACTTAAAGTGTACAGTTCAGTGGCTTTTAGTGTCTTCACAGAGTTGTGCAGCCATCACCACTGTCATATTCCTTTGTAAAAATTTTAATCAGGTTTTCACTCCTTAGCTCTTGGGCTATATATTTAACTTCCATGTTTTTCAGGTTTCTCGTTTGTGATAATACCCTCATCAGAGGTTTATTACTGAGGATAAAATTGATTGAGGTTATTATGGATATTCTTCAGATTGCAGGTTTCCTCTCTTCCTTATGGTAAAAACCTGTACTTCCACAACTCTGCTAGGTTTTGGTGCTATCTTGTAAAGCAGACTGTTTTTTTGTATTAGAAACAAAGGAAAAAAAGTTTGATGGTTTTTTTTTTTTTTTGTGCTCTCATGATGATGATGGTTATTAAAACAGCGAGTTCCCATGATTCCATTGATATTTGGGCTTTAAACCAGAAACAAACAAAAAACCAAATCCGTTGCCAAGGAGCCACTGGTGAGTTAGAACTGCTGATCTTTTGGTTAGCAGCCGAACGCTTAACCACCACACCACCACCTGGATAGGCTTTGGAGTTTATATAACACAATGATCCTCACTCCTCCCACTCCTTAACCCTGTCGCCTTTTAACCAGGTAAAGAAATAGAGTCCCAGAAAAATTTGTTATTGGTCCGTATTCCTTTGAAACACTCTTGCTTTTCACACTGTTCTCAACACATTGTAATCACCTGGACAGCTCTAAGAAATACTGATGCCTGGTTCCCTCCCCCGACAAAACAAAACAAAACCCCAAACCCGTTGCCATCGAGTCGAGTCCGACTCATAGTGACACCGTAGAACAGAGTAGAACTGCCTCATAGGGTTTCCAAGGAGCGCCTGGTGAATTCACACTGCTGACCTTTTGGTTAGCAGCCAAACGCTTAACCACTGAGCCACCAGGGTTCCAGGGAATCTGATATAGTTAGTTGGTTTTGTGTGTGGCCTGGGCCTCAGGGATTTTAAAAGCTCCTCAGCAGAATCAAATGTGCATATGAGACTGATAACCACTGATGTAGGCTATGTTAGTGAACTTTGCCTCTGGTGGTTCCTTCTTGGGATAAGGAATGAATGCAGTGAGATAAATGAAAATCCCTGGTGTGTCAATTCAAAGGAAGACTGTGTTGGGGCCCCTCCAAGTTCTCTTCTTTCTTGACAATTTCGTTTCAGTCCTGCTCTGGGTCACCTTGTTGTTTAAGCATAAAGTTTATGTCACTGTTGTTAGGTGCAGTTGAGTTGGCTAGGACTCATAGAGTCCCCGTGTATAACAGAACAAAACATTACCCAGTACTGCGCCATACTCACAATAGTAGGTATGTTTGAGTCCATTGTTGTGGCTGTCGTGTCAATCCATCTTATTGAAGGTTTCCCTTTTTTTCACTGACCCTCTGTTTTACCAAGCATGATGTCCTTGTGTAGGGATTGACCCCTCCTAATAACATGTTCAAAGTAAGCAAGATGAAGTTTTGTTGTCCTGGCTTCGAGAAAGAATTCTCGCAGTACCTCCTCCAAGACAGATTTGTTCTTCCTTCTGACAGTCCATGGTATATTCGGTATTCTTCCCCAACACCATAATTCAAATGTATAAATGCTTCTTCTGTTTTAATCATTGTCCAGCTTTCGCATGCATAGGAGGCAATTGAAAATAACCATGGCTTGGGTCAGGGGCACCTTAGTCCTCAAAGTGACATCTTTGCTTTTTAAGATTTTAAAGGGGTCTTTTGTAGCAGATTTGCCTAATGTGGTATGTTGTTTGATTTCTTCACTGCTGCTTCCATGAGCAGAAGAATAAACTTGGTTTTGTAACCTTTGCCTTAATTAGTTTAGTGCCCATGCGCGTCGTCAGTGTTCCCTAGCCAAGGTGGGTCGAGTGGCTGTTTTTAAGTGTTACTCAGCAAATAGATTACTTCTCAGGGGGTGAGAGGTTGAAAGGCAATGTGTAGTGTGAGAAAATCAGGGAGCAGCTTTTTTAGACATGGAGTCCTTTAATAATTTTGTAGGAGAAGGTGTGACTTCTTCCCAGTCCTTCCACCTCTTTGACCCTTTGTCTTATAACCACGGTCTGCTTTAGTTAAATTATTAAATGGGGCCACTTGTTCTGTTGTTCTCCACTATTCATGAGGATTAGGAAGACCCTCAACGAGACGGATTGACACAGTGGCAGCAACAATGGACTCAAACATAGCAACGAGTGTGAGGATGACGCAGGACTGGGCAGCGTTTCATTCTGTTGTACATAGGGTGCTGTTTGTCAGAACCGACTCGAAGGCATGTAACAACAACAGGCCTGCTGAGCATTGTCAGTTCCTACTCTCTCTGCTTGGTATTTGCTGCCTCATAAGCACCTATACTTCCTGCCATGTTTCTTTGGATGCTTTTGGGTGGGCCATGGAGCTCAAGAATGTAGGAACTTGTGGCTCTATATAGCTTCTGCTTGGCGGTAAGGAGAGTGTGCCCTTGTCACAGGGATATAATTCCCTTAACAAAGTATTTAACAGCAGCTGAGTAAATCCCTTTCATGGCTTGTTTAACCAGAACCTGTTTTTTTTTTTTTTTTTTGATCAAATAAAATATCGTTTAATAATAACAGCATTTGAAATCTTAAAATATGACTTGAAATAATCGTTATTACATTGGTACTGCACCATGATGAGTTTAAGCAGCGGAGTTAAAATAAATGCTTTTGCTATTTTGAGAGAAAACAAGTAAAGACTGGATATGGCATTTAATGAAAACTAGGGCATTTCTTTTCTAAACTACATTTTAAAAATATTGTTATTTTTGTTAGGTGCCGTTGAGTAAAACTGCCCCATAGGACCTTCTTGGCTATAATCTTTATGGAGGAGCCCTTGTGGTACAGTGGTCAAGCGCTCGGCTGCTAAGCAAAAGGTTGGCGGTTCTAATCCAGAAAGACTAGCAGTCTAACCCCATAAAGATTACAGCCTTGGAAACCCCATGGAACAGTGTGCACTCTGTTGCGTAGGGTTGCCATGAGTCAGAATCTGTTTGGTTTGGGTTTTGGAATCCTTTTTTTTTTTTTTTTAATTTTGTTTATCTTGTTGTTGTTTGTTAAGAATATGCACGTATGCCAATTCAGCAGTTTCTACATGTACAATTCAGTGATAATCACATTCTTTGAGTTTTGTAACCATTCTCACCCTCCTTTAGTGAGTTGTTCCGCCTCCTTTAACATAAACTCACTGGTTTCTAAGATTCCTGTCTAATCTTTTGAGTTGCTGTTGTCAGTTTGATCCCGCATAGATAGGTCTTAAAAAAGCATAATGCTCAAGGTAGACGTTTTTTACTGTTTAAGCTAAACTATTGTTTGGTTTTAAGAAGACTTCAGATGATATTTTTGGTTTAAGGTTTACAGATGACCTAAGGTCAGTAGTTTCAGAGGTTCATCCAGCCTTTGTGGCTCCAGAAAGTCTGGAATCTATGAGAATTTGAAATTCTGTTCTGCATTTTCCCTCTTTTGATCAGGATTCTTCTATAGAATCTTTGATCAAATGTTAAGTAATGGTAGCAGTTCTGATCTCATGACCAAGGAGGCAGTTGTCCATGGAGGCAATTAGCCACACATTTTGTTTCCTCGTCTTGTTCCTGACTCTTCTTCTTTCTCTGTTGCTCCAGGTGAATAGAGACCAATTGCTGTGCCTTTTCAAGTAATTTAATCTGCATAATAATTCTATGACATAGAAGTGTTGTTATCTCCATTATACAGATGGGATAACTCATCTGTCCTGAGTGGTTAAGTAACTTGAGGCACTGAGAGATTCAGTCACTTGTCCAAGGTCACACAGCCCCAGAGTGGCAGAGCTGTGATATGAACACAGGCAGCCTGGCTCCAGAGCCCCTGCACATAACCATTGTACTACCTTGTCTCTTTAATTTACCTCCCTACACACTGTGGGTTCATGTTGCCTACAGAATAGAAATTTAAACTCTTTAGCTAGCTAAAACCTCCTTGGTCTGGCTGTTGTCTGACTTTTCCAGTATTACCTCACACTCCTTCCTTTCTCACTCATATCCTACTCAGTGGTTTATGAAGGGGACATATCCAACCTCTGTTCAGATGGCTTGCCATAAAGCTATGGCAACAGTGTAGCAAAAATAAAAGGGAGCTGATTTATTTATTAAGGAGCCCTGGTGGCATGATGGTTAAGTGCTCATATGCTAACTGAAAGGTTAGTGGTTCAAACCTACCTGCAATTGTACAGGAGAAAAGACCTGATGATCTGCTTCAGGTGTAATGCTGAAGATTACAGCATGGGAAACCCTATGGGGCAGTTCTGCTCTGTCATATAGGGTTGCTACGAGTTTGAATTGAGTCAACAGCACACAGCATCAACAACAACAATTTGTTTATTCCACCACCTGTCTGTCAGTTTGTTGTACTATGGTACCTTGCATGTTGCTATGATGATGGAAGATATGCCACCAGTATTACAAATACCAGCAGGGTCACCCATGGTGGGTAGGTTTCAGCAGAGCTTCCAGATTAAGACAGACTAGGAAGAAAGGCCTGGTGATCTACTTCCAAAAATTAGCCAGTGAAAACTGTATGGATTACAACAGAATATTGTCCAATATAGTGCTGGAAGATGAACTCCCTAGGTTGGAAGGCACTCAAAATACACAATGGCCACAACAATGGACTTGAGCATACCAGTGATTGTGACGATGGCGCAGGACCAGGCAGCGTTTCGTTCTGTTATATTTGGGTTCACAATGAGTTGGAGCTGACTCCATGGCAACTAACAACAACAGTTTAACTTAAATAACCCAGAGCTCAGTCAGAGATAAGACTTTTGTTGTCATTTCTCTGTATAGGTGGGTAGATTTTTTTTCTAGTTCAAAAGGAAGAGGTTTTAGCTTTATTCCCTTGTTTCTTGAAGCCTCTGTACATATGTTAAAACCCAAGCCCTGAGTTTACAGTTTTTACAGTCAGTTTGTTCTATCAGGATTCAAACACAGGTCACACATGGCATTCACCTGATGTCTCAAGTTTTTGTTAATTTATAGAACTCCTCTCCTTTTTTGTTTGTTCCCTTGCAGTTTATTTGGTGAGCAAATTGGTTCGACTGTCCTGTGGTTCCCACAGTCTGGATTTTGCTGGTGTTTCCCTGTCCTCAGTATTTTATGTAAACTGATAGTTAGCACTAGAGGCTGAATCAGTTTCCTCCCCCATGGTAACCCTGTGTGTGTCGGAGGAGAATTGTGTTCCATAGGGTTTTCAGTGGGAGATTTGTTGGCAGTCGATTGCCAGGCCTTTCTTCTGAGGCATCTCTGGGTTAGCAGCCAGGTATGTTAACCATTTACACCACACAGGAACTCCTTGATCAAATTTGTGGTCTTATTTATTTATTGTTCTTGGATAGAATACTTTCTTGGTGGTACTGGGTACCTCCCATCAGGTTACTGGTTACTCACATCAGGTGGCACATAATACCTGGTTGTTTCCATGTTGTTACCTTTAATCAGTGGGTTCAGATATCATCTTCGTCCATCAGCTTTTCACATAATGATTTATTTTAGTTGGCTACATTTTGGTATTAGCAGTTGCTGTTTTTAGTATGTTAAGTGTGTATCACAGTTAACTACCAAAAAATAATGATTATTAAAATCTATTGGAAATGGATTATAGCACAATGAATTAAAAAAGAAAAATCCATCAGTCCATGATGATATACCTTCTCCCACCTGCCCCAAAACAGTGAAAGTGAAATGGGAAATGGAGAGGTCAAAGTTCCTTTACCAAAGAATGCCAGCTAATAAAGGGGGAAGATATGATGGAATTAGAAAAAGAAAACACAGCATTTTGCAACCTGTAAATAATGATTTAGGCAAGGGTCCTCAGTGGATCCTAAAACCCTTTGGCAAAAAATTATTAGAATTCCTATTGTCTCAAAGTATCTCTCTGTGTAATACTAATTACAGAGGGGAAAAAATACCATTATGATGGAATGATCTGGTAGATACTGTCTCATACAAGTGATTGAACTTAATTTTTTCAGTAAGTGGGACAAACTAGCAGTATCTACCTATTGATATGATGCAATAGGAAGTACACAACATGGCCTTTGGAGTATTCTTGCCAAAAATGTTTAATCTGAATCTAACCATGAAGAAATATCAGACAAATCCAGAAAGTAGGACATTTTATAATACCCCTTACCTAACTTCAAAAGTTCCAGTGTTATGAATGAGAAACCAAAAAAATCTAGATTAAAGGAGGCTGCCAAACAGACATGACAGCCAAATGCAGTGCCTAAATCTGGATCTAAAAAAAAAAACACCTCAAAACCTCTAAAACAGAAACTGGCCCAACTGTGGAAGCTGAAATATGGACTATATATTAAATGATACTAAATTGTTGTTAAATTTTTCA
The DNA here is from genome assembly GCF_000243295.1 of Trichechus manatus latirostris. NCBI lineage: Eukaryota > Metazoa > Chordata > Mammalia > Sirenia > Trichechidae > Trichechus > Trichechus manatus. Next base: position 4,021,617 of record NW_004444092.1, read on the forward strand.
TGGATAAGATAATGATATTGAGGTTCTGAAGGAAAATGGGCCTTATTGTTTCTTATATTTTATATTTCCTACTGGATTTTAAACTCTTACGGTCAGGGACTTTATCTAGGCACTGTTATCCCTCAAAGTACCTGTTACATAGGCAGCACTAAGACAGTTTGTTGAATTGTTGATTTACTTGGGTTGCCAACCTGTGGTCAAGTAAAAAGGGAAGATTTTCTGCTGCATGGATGTGTGTTGTGGGAAACTTTTTCTTTTCCTAGAAACCATTTTCTTAATCCCCTCCACCTCCCACCAAAATAAGTAATAATGATTTAGAAATACTTGAGAAGTTGTGAGTGAGTAATCTCCAAGTAGCACACATGGAGATTCATGACTGTAGAACAAAGCTTGGCAGGGATTCGGCTGTCTCCAAGTAGATGAATCTCCATGACTATAGAGAAACTGCTCCAAGAGGAGGCCCCAGAGCATGCACTCTGTTTTGACTGAGGAAGCCCAGCTACATTATAGGGCAAAATTCCAAGCAGGTCCAAACAGTGTGCCCATTGCTGCTGTTTCAGACCAGTTAGTTCCAATAGAAGGAGCCCTGGTGGCACAACGGTTAAGTGCTCAGTTGCTAACCAAAAGGTTGCAGTTCAAACCTATCCACGGAGAGAAAGACCTGGTGACCTGCTTCCATAAAGATTACAGCCAAGAAAACCCTATGGGGCTATTCTACTCTAGCACATGTGGTCACTATCAGTTGATATCGACTTGACGTCAAACAACAACTATTGTCCCAATAGCGGGGAGTCCCAGGGTAGTGCAAATGCTCGGCTGCTAACCAAAAGGTTAGAGGTTTGAGTCCACCCAGAGGCATCTTGGAAGAAAGGCCTGGTGATCTACTTCTGAAAAATCAGCCACTAAAAACCCTATGGTGCATAGTTCTACTCTGACACAGACAGGGTCACCATGAGTCTGAGTCAACTCAATGGCAACTGGTTAAGTTCCAGCATCACACTGGGTTATCCAGGTGGCTTGAAAGAAAGGGCAGGTCTTTTATCTGACTGTGCTGTGCCAACTGGTAAAGACTTTCCTTCATTTTTGAGCTTGCCCACGCTCATTTTATTGCCACTTGATGTTGACTCTGAGTTTGAGGATTCCTACCCTGTTCTCACTGCCTCCCATCTCAGTTCTAGGAGGGAAGCTCAGTCCCAGGTTCTCTTTTTGTTCTGGTTTGTGGAGATTTCTGTTGACTCATTTTGTTGTCCACCAGCATCTTAAGAAGAGCCTGGTGTGACCTTTGCCCAATTTTCTATTAGTTATTTCCTGTTTTCACACTGATTTGTTCTCAGAGCACTTTTTAATTAAGAACATTGGCCCTTTCTCCTGTCTTTTTGCACATATTTTCTCTCAGTTGTTTGATGTTTAACTGGTTTATGTTCACTTTAAAAAAATTATGTTAAAAATTTGTCAATTAAATAAATATATGAAATGTTTCTTAGTCTATTCCTTTATGGCTTCTCGGTGTAATAATACCTTCCCGACTTAATATTACATAAAAAATTACCCGTGTGTTTTTTTACTACTCTTTATAATTTTCTCTGTCTTTTTAAAAAGATTAACTGATTCATCTGCAGTTATTTTGGCGTAAGATAAAAGGTAGAGAAATCAGTTTAATTTTTTTTTCAATTGTGGTAAATATATATGTCACAAAATATTTGCCATTTCAACATTCCTCACATGTACAATTCAGTGATACCAACTGCGTTCATTATGTTATATCACCATCACCACCACCCGATTCTAGATTTTTCCATCACCCTTAACAGAAGCTCAGTGTCCCCTTCCAGTTTGATTGTTGTTGTTGTTTCAGCCCTAGTTCATGAACCTCCGCTAGTGCCATGTCATCAGCCAGTGTAACCTGCTGCCAGCTCAGCCCAGAATCTCTGCTGGTTCAGATTCTTTTTTTTTTTTAAGGTTTTTTTATTGTACTTTAGATGAAGGTTTACAGAACAAATAGTTTCTCATTAAGCAGTCAGTACACATATTGTTTTATGACATTGGTTAACAACCCCACGACATGTCAACACTCTTCCTTCTCGACCTTGGAGGACCTTTTTTTTTGGTGAAAATATACATAGCTAAAGTTACACCATTTCAAAAGTTTCTACATGTACAATTCAGTGACATCGATTACATTCTTGCAGCTGTGCTGCTATTCTCACTAACCTTTTCCAAATTATTCCATCACTATTATCTTCAACTCACTGCCCCCTAGGCTTCCCATCAAACCTTTTGAGTTGCTGTTGTCAGTTTGATCTCACATAGATAATTCTTTTTTTTTTTTTGTACCTCAAATGAAGGTTTGCAGAACAAATAGTGTCTCATTAAACAGTACACATATTGCCCTATGACAGTGGTTAACAACCCCATGACATGTCAACACTGTCTCTTCTCAACCTTGGGTTCCCTATCACCAGCTTTCCCGTCCCCTCCTGCCTTCTAGTCCTTGTCCCTGGAGTGCTGTGCCTCATTAGTCCCGTTTTGTTTTATGAGGCTGTCCAATCCCCGGCTGAACGGTGAACTTTGGAAGTGACTTCACCACTGAGCTAAAACGGTGTCCGTGGGCCCTCAGGGTTTCTCCAGTCTCTCAGGCCAGTAAATCTGGTCTTTTTTTTGTGAGTTAGAATTTTGTTCTACATCCTTTTCCAGCTCCGTCCAGCACCCACTATTGTGTTCCGGGTCAGAGCAGTCAGTGGTGGTAGCTGGGCACCATCCAGCTGTACTGGACTCAGTCTGGTGGAAGCCTTGCTAGCTGTGGTCCATTAGTCCTTTGGACTAATCTTTTCCTTGTATCTTGTTCTCTTCATTCTCCCTTGCTCCCGGAGGGTTGAGACCAGTGGAGTATCTTAGATGGCTGCTCACAGGCTTTTAAGACTCCAGACGCTACTCACCAAGGTAGAATGTAGAACATTGTCTTTATAAA
>NW_004444092.1:4024684-4085905 GCF_000243295.1 Trichechus manatus latirostris
ACCTCCTTCTCCAATGGGCAGGGTCAGTCACTCAGGTATGGTACAGCAGGGCAGATCCAGCTGAAGGGGAGTTGCTGGGATGGGTTGTTTGTGGTACATACCAGGGCTGACAGTGAAGACCAGCAATCAGTGCAGGGCATGTTCCAGTATGCTGTGCCTGTGCTGCTTGGGAGTGTGATGTTCAGCATATGGGGCAGGTAGGCAAGAAGGAGGGGGTAGATTGTGATATGTGGAGCTAAGATGAGTATGGGAAAGGTGAGAGAGAGGAGAGAGGAGCAGGAGCAAAAAACATACACACAGACAAAAAAGAGTGCTAAGGGGGCTTGCTACTGGAGTGGAGAGATGAGAGACTGAGAAGTGGGGAGAAACAAAAATAAAAAAAAAAGGGTAAAAGAAAAAAAATGAATAAATCAAGAAACTGGAAATGAAGAAAGACAAAAAGGGAATAAGAGAGAGAAGAAAACAAAGCAAACAAACAAACAAAAAAAACCCCAAGAAAAAAGAAATGCCCCCAAGGATGTCCCTGTGCATCTGCGCAGAGTAAGCGAGTAGCTTCCAGGCTGCGTGGTACTGCCCGGCTAGAAGGGGCTCCCAAGCCGAGAAAAGAAAAAGAAAACAAACAAACCAAAACAGAACAAATCAGAGCAAACAAACAAAAAAGCCCCGGGGTCCCACCAGTGTGGTGGCACGGGCTGGGAAGCAGTTTCATAGTTGAGCAGTGTTTCGAAGCCTTTCAGGAAGAAGCAAGGATGGTGCATGGAGCCAGGTATTTGAGAGAATGGAGGGGGAGGTGGTGAGAGGTAAGGAAGAAATCTAGAGAAGTGGAAAAAAGCAACACCAGCAGCCAACAGAAGGCACTCAGGGAGCTGGCCTGCACAGGTGGGTGGAATCCAAATGACACAGGGGTGAAGCTGGTGCTTCCCGGCCAAGAGACTGTGGCTACAGGAAGCAGAAGAGGCTAAATGGGGGTGAAGAGGGGGAAAGCCTATATTGCTGGTTATGGGTTGTTCTGTCTCCTGCAGACAGCTCCGTGAAGCTGCTGTCTCATACCCCCGTTTGCTGATCTCTGATAGGAGTCTAAGATGGCGGATCCGTGCTGCGGTAGCTGATAAGAGACCTCCGCATGTGTATCTCTCCTCGCTCTCTGTTCTTGGTCAGTTTCTTATTCCATTCGGTGCTTGGCTGAGTTCTTTATCTCTTCGTTTGATGCTTAGGGTTTCAGGATTGATATGTGACTGTTTGACTGAGTTTTTCTGATCTTTGCTGTGGATTGACAGCGTGGTGCTTCCGACTATAGCACCATGTTGTCCGGAAGTTGATTCAGATTCTTAAGAGGAAATCTGATTAGTGTAGAAAGCCAAGAGATCCTCCCCTCAAGGCTCAGGTATCCACTGCTGGCTCTATCACCTGGGCCACTGTGAATATGAAAAAGATACAAGTTAACTGGGGAGGAAGGCACTGTCCCATGTTTTGCCATTTTCATTCAGTCTTTATTCATCATCCTCCCCCCGCCCCCTGGCCATTCTCTTTCTTTTTACAGATGAGAAAACAAGTTCAGAGAGGTCATGCTGTGATTAACCATAGAGCCAGAATTTAAATGTCTACTTGCAGTGCCCGTAAATTAGGTGCAGATATTATTCTACGAGGAGAATATGGTTGGAGGATCCAAAAATTTTTCATGGAAGAAGACTTAGGCCTTGAAAGATCAGCACCATTTTTTAAAACTTCTTACTATGGAAAATTTCCAGAAGGTGCACAAATAGAACAGCACAATGAACCCCCATGTCCCCATCCAGCCAGTTTCTGTAATTATCAGTGTATGGCCAGTATTGTTTCATTTATACTGCACTTCTCCTCTCCATTCATCCCTCTGATTTTTTCAAAGCAAATCCCAGACATCATATCATCGTATCTATAAATATTTTAGTATATGTTTTTAAAATACATTTTAAAAGCATAACCACAATATTATTATCACCTAACATTATAATAATTCTTCAGTATCATTAGATATCTAGTCGTTGTACACATTTTACGCATTTCCCCTATTGTCTTACAACTTTTTAATAATTTTTTGAATTGTCATCTAAATAAGGTCCGTGCATTGCAATTGGGTGGTACATCTTTATTTTCTTTTAATCTGTAGGTTCTCTTGTTCTCTCAGTCTTGCTGTTCTGGCAGTTTATTTGTTGAAGAACCAGGGCAATTCATCTTGAGAAGTTTTCTGTAGTGTGACTTTTGCTCATTGTATCCCCGTAGTGTCTACCATATTTCTTTGTCACCAGTACCTCCTGTAAAGTTGGTAGTTGGTTCCAGACTTAATCAGATTGATTCAGGCTGGATTTTTTTTTTTTTTTTTAATTGGTGAGACTAGTTCATAGGCAGTGTTGTGTATCTCTGTTAGGAGGCACATGAAATGTGGTTGATTGTTTTTGCATGTTATCTGTTAATGATCATTATTGTGATGATCCTTATGGTTGATCCATTATTTTGTTAGCGGTTACAAGATGGTGTGGTTAGTAACATTTTGATAGTCTGAGGCTGGCAGAAACAGGCAGTGAGCATGCTCCAGATGGACAAAAGACAGTGAGCAAAGATTGACTAGGTGTGAACAGTCAGTAGTCAGATTGGGCTGGAGTGAAGGATTTGCTATAAGTGGTAGTGAGAGAGAGATGTGGAGGGAATAGGGTGCCAAGCAAAGGAATTTGAGCTTGAGGGCACTAGACAGTCCCTGAAGGCTTTTGAGCAGTGATGTGGTATGGCTAGTGCTGTGCCAGTCTGCGGTGGCATAATGGGAGAGAGATGCACTGGGAGTCTGGGAGATCTTTCAGGATGTTATTGCCGAAGTACAGCAAAGCAATAAAGAGGCTAGAACCAGGATGCTGGTAATGGGCACGTAAAAGGAGAAGCAGATCTTCTGTCCTTAATCAGTGGTTTGACACGAAGGCCAATAGGTGGGAGCTACCTCAAAGATTCTTGAGGTGTTAAGCCAAAGAAGCTTTAAGGGTGCTGGTGCCATTAACAGACAAGAAGTCAAAGATGGGGAAGAGAAGAGTTGCAAGATGTATTTGAAATATTGCGGAAAACCTCCAAGTGGGAAAGTTGAACGAGCAGTGAAAAATGCAAATCTGCAGGTCCAAAGGTGGCCAGAGCTGATATTACTTGAATCATCAATTGCTATTTCACTTCCATAGAGCTGTACTATTGCCATTCCATGTATGTCTTCTTGTACTTCTTATCCCTCAACAAGGTAGCCTTTAAAGATCTAAGTCAACCTCAGCCCTCTGAAGTACGCAGAATTTTAATCTCTTCTCTGGAGAGCTAAATTTTTGGCATAGCTGAGAGGTGTCTCTAACAAAAGCCTTTAAAAAAACGTTAACCACTTTCTATGAAAACTTCCTACAATGTGTAGTGCCAGTTCTCATCTTACAGGACTCGCTGAGCAAAATTAAGTTTCTCTATTTGATAAATCAAGGACCCTGTGGTGTAAGCAGTTTGTGATTGGCAGCCAACCTAACGGCTGAGAGTTCAAACCCATCTGAACTAATCCAGCAGCACAGCAGAAGACTGGCCTGGTGATCTGCTTCCATAAAGATTATAGCCAAGAAAACCCTATGGAGCAGTTCTACTCTATTACCTGATTGCCACTCTATAACCTGATCACCACAAGTTGGAATCACTCGAGGGCTATCAGTTTGGTTTTTTGTTTTGTTAATAAGTCAGGGTCATTGTCAGACAAGTATCAGCCCACTGTGCTTTCAGTGTAGGCTGTCTTCAGGGACGTTCAAGGAAGGAACAGCAACTTTTTTGAGTTCTTGTAACTGCTTTTTATTTTATTTTGTGGTTTTTCTGTTTACTTTGCTCTCAGCTTATTTCTTGCAGTGTGCCTCCATCTCATAACCTCTCTACCTTCTATCTTTTTGTTTTTAGTTTCCTCTGAAAGGCAGTAAAGTTATGGCTAAAATTGTGGACTCTATATATAAATTCTGGCTCTGCCACTTACTAGCTGTGTGACCTGGGTAAGTCACATAACCTTTCTGAACCTCAATTTTCTCATCTATAAAAGGGACATAATTTTACCTACTCCCTGGGGTTGTTATGAGGGTGAATGTGTTGTTAAGCTTAGAACAGGGACTGGGACATAATAGTAAGCTTTACCTAAGGTTAGCTGTGGGTTTGGAACGTAGAGAAGTTGCTTAGAGTCATGTTAAAAGTCCATTGGCTGTGGGAGAGGGTGGCGGAGGGCTCGAAATAGTGTATAGTCTTTGAGATAAGGATCATGGCTGTGCGGAGACCTCTTTGTTTTTTCCTTTTTGCTTCCTTCTGGGTTCTTGACTGTGCTTCACTTGAATGAGACTGATGCATAGCAGAATTTTGAACAGTTAAGGTATTATTGAGTAGAAGCAACTTTTTTTTATTGTCCTTTCACTTGTTCCTTCCTCCTTTCTCTGCCATTTATTAAGTTAGCTATTCTTTCTCAGAAGCCATTTTAACTTTTTATGCATTATCTGGGCTCAAACAACTTGTGATCTCCTAAGTAGAGCCTTTCAGCACTTTATAAATATGTTATATACTTTTATATTCCTTTGTTCCCCACCAAGAACACACATCCCAGTCTTCAGAACAGCACAATCAGTTTTTACTCAGTTAAGGAGCAGTAGTAGTTTGACACTTGCTAATAGGTAACAAATTATATTGGGAGCAGTAATTACTATTGCAGCTGGTTCCTCATTATACTGTAACCTTGATGCTTTAAAAAATTGAGAAGGAGTTCAGCATATAGTACTGGAGAATAATATTCTGCATTAGGCAGGTCTGCCTTCTACTGAACCATGAACATTTATGTTTATTATCCCAAACCAAAGGACCTTATTGTAAATTAGCTTCAGCTACAGTGTTGTCCAGGGGCATGATTCATAAGGATAGATATAAAGTCTCCCTCTTTACACCCTCTTTTTTATTTATTTATTTTGTTGTGCTTTAGATGAAGGTTTACAGAACAAACTAGCTTCTCATTAAACAGTTAGTACACATATTGTTTTATAACAGTGGTTAACAACCCCATGACATGTCAATACTCTCCTTTCTCGACCTTGAGTTCCCTGTTACCAGCTTTCCTGTCCGCTCTGCCTTCTAGTCCCTGTCCCTGGGCTGGTGTGCCCCTTTAGTCTCATTTTGTCCTGTGGGCCTGTCTAGTCTTCGTTTGTACCCTCTTTTAGTGCCTTCTTGGCATATCCTGTAGGTATTAGAATTAGTATCAAAATGACTTGGGCTTTGGGGTCATTTTTGGCTCTGTACCTTAAATTCTTCTGCTTTCTCATCTGAAAAATGGGGTTATTGAAGACTCTTCACCTTGAAGAGCTTTAGTGATATTTAAGCAAGATTAGATATGAAGTCTTTAGCACCATGCCTGGCCCAATAAAAGGTAGCTGATCCTTGTTGTTGCTATTATTAATAATAAAAAGATCTAGGTCTAGAGACTTTCGCTGTCTGCGTTCCTCCTTTCCCCCTTCATTCCAGCAGCGATATTGTCTAATTTCTGCCACCCTTCTACCTTGTGATAATCATACACCTTGTACCAACCATTCTGCTTGGGGCATAGTCCCTGGTTCATTTGGTATTGTATCCTCTGTACTTGGCACTGGGCCTGGTACATTTTAGGCTTCTGAAAAACATTTGTGTTGCATGAATAAGTGAATGGAGCATCACTATTTCAGGCAATAGTTCTCAACTGGGGACAGTTTTGCCCCATAGGGGACATTTGACAATGTCTGGAGACATTTTTGATTGTCATGTTGTGGGAGGCAGGGTTTGCTACTGGCATCTAGTGAGTAGAGGTTTAGGATACTGCTAAACATCCTCCAGGGCACAGGACAGCCCTCACAACAAAGAATGATCCCATCTGCAGTGTCAGTAGGGGTGAAGTTGAGAAGCCCTGGTCTGAGGCAACCGGGCTGCCTAGGCTATGGCCATGTGGACAAGACATGGGCCATAGGGCAGATCAACCTGTGCTTGACCTTCACTTTTCTCAACTCTAAATGAAAAGAATTTGACCTGCCTCAAGGGTTGTATGAAGATGAAGGGAGATGGTGATTACATAGGTTTGTGCCTAGTGAAGTGACCTAATCAGGTTCATCTTGATATGGTCCTGGCTACCCATCATCTTTTGACTACACTTTTCTGCATTGGGGGAAATCCCCACCTTGTAAGGCTGCCTCCCACAACATATGAGTCAGAACTCAATCCACATCTTTTCTTGCAACCAGGACGCAGCACATGACCTAGGCTCTGCCAATCAAATGCTCACGTATGGGACTCAGATTTGGAAGAGGGCAACATGAGGAGGCCAGTTGTGTGTGAAGTTTCCATGTCAGCTGCCTTGCTTTTGGTTGGGGGTTCCGAGGTGAATTTCTCACCAGGCTATTCTGTGGTGGTTGGTGGAGCCTTAACCTCAAACTGGTTCTCTGGCCTTCCTAACAAGACATAACAAAAACATTTTAATAACTATTTTTTTGTTTAGCCTGCTGACTTTTATTGCTTGTTTCTGATAAATGTTGGATCTCCTCAACCTCTGTTTACATTTGGGATTAGAAATATCACATGTCTTGCTCTACTTGTTTTTGTTTTTTGACCTCTCAGGCCTATGAATTTATTTATTTTCTTTATTGTACTTTAGATGAAGGTTTACAGAACAAATAGTTTCTCATTAAACAGTTAGTATACATATAGTTTTATGACGTTGGTTAACAACCCCACAACATGTCAACACTCTCCCTCCTCGACCTTGGGTTCCTTATCACCAGCTTTCCTGGCCCCTCCTGCCTTCTAGTCCTTGTCTCTGGCCTGTTGTGCCCCATTAGTCTCATTTTGTTTTATGGGCCTATCTAATCTTTGGCTGAAGGGCGAACCTCGGGAGTGACTTCATTACTGAGCTAAAAGGGTGTTTGGGGGCCATAGTCTTGGGGTTTCTCCAGTCCTGTCAGGCCAGTAAGTCTGGTCTTTTTTTGTGAGTTAGAATTTTGTTGTACATTTTTCTCCAGCTCTGTCCGAGACCCTCTGTCTCCTTTTTTTTTTTTTAAGAGTAGTTAGTTAATAATAATCACACCCAACATTATCACTTTAGGATTTACAGAGCATCTTTTCTTTATTCTAATTGGTCCTTAGGATAACTATGAAACAGATAAGGTAGATTTTATTGTCATGTTGCCTATTTTCTAGATGAGGAAGCTAAAACTTAGAGATGTTAACTGACTTGCCAAAGCTCACCGAGTTACTGGCCCAGCTGGGACCCAAGTCTTTAAAGCTGGTAATGTCTACTTTATAGTATGAACATGAGTCTTCTACTATCTCCTTAAGGAGTTGAAAATAGAAACAGATGGAAAAATGTCTATTTCAGAATAGGCTCATATTGTCTTCTGTTAGTTTTTTATTCTTGGGAACATTAGCTGGAATGTTAACTTTAATACAATAATAATAATAATATCTAAAACTAGTGTGTTTAAAGCTTTTTGGCATAACAGAACTCGTAGCTAAAACATCACCATTCATGTTTAACATTTATACTCTGCTTTGTTCTTAATACCAGAATTTTAACGATGTAGTTTTGTAGTTATGTAATGTCTTTCCAGAACAGTGCCGAGTTAAATCCAACACACTTCACAGCCTACTGAATCCTGCTGATAAACATCTCCGGCACCCCCGGAATGACCCGCTTTGTAGTTACCCAGTAGGTTAACATTTGTGGTGTCTGATGCTTTCTAAGTCAGCTGTTGAATGATGTGAATTTTGAGGGTTGATTATGCAGAAGTGCTGTGGTTTGAAGAATGCTTAACATGGCATAGTCTCTGAATACTAATTTATATTTCAGTAGATTTTTCATAATTACTACTCTTCATTTATTAGAACTTATGGAAACTGTAGGATTAAGGATGGGTGACTCTGGTTTCAATAAAAAATTATTTTCTTAAATTTGGTAAGACACATCTTTCTTTCTCTCTCTCAGATTAATGGTAACTGTGGTTTGTGGGAATGCCAAACTTTCTTTTGCAGTAACTGATTGTATCAGTCAAAGTTCACTTGCAGAGAATAGAATCCACTCTAGCTGGTTTAAGCAGAGGGAGATTTATTACAGGGTGTTAAATGGCTTACAGAATTTGTTGGGAAGGTGAAGAAATAGATTTTAGGTTGAACTCTCAGGAAAGACTTCCAGCGCCTCGCAGCAGAACTGGCCACCAAGGGAGCCCTTGTTTCTCGTAGAGTCAGTAAACAGCTTGCCAGATGGGGCGGTGTTTCAGAATCATACTGCTACTGACCCAAGCAGGAGGTTGCCACAAGAAAACCAGACACTTCAGCAATGATGCTTGCTGGCAGAAACAGCAGAAGTGTGGCCTCCAAATTGCAAATCTTTGCCTTCCATATCTTAACCCAACTTCATCTGATTGAGGGGAACCTAGGATGTACAGCTGCAAGGGACTCTGGGAAATGGAGTTTTAGCTTTCCAGTCTCTATAGTACAGGAAGATACATAAGAAGGAGGGTGGACTCAGCTTCAGAGCTATAGGTCGTACTCAAGACTGCCTTTCATAAGGGTTCAGGTGCATAGGCTACACTTACTTCCTCAGATACAAAAGACTATGCAGGAATGTGTCTGCCTCACCATCTACCTCCTTCTCTGCTTGTCCCTGCACACATGCATGCATGCACACACACACACTATCCTGCTTTTGATGAGCTGCCTCTTGTGGCTTTTATATCATAGCTAAGGTAAATAATTACTTCAGGACAGTAGAATTATCAGGGTAAGCCTGTGCTTATTTTGGCTTTCAGGCTATTCAGCTTTGGGAGGGTGATAGCGGAAGTGTTTCTTTGAGTGCTGGCGGTGCTGTATAGTTTATGATTTAGCAGCTGAGATTGGAGTTTTGAGTTCTAACCTGGTGATTCTTAATCCAGCCACACATTATAATCTCCTAGGGAGCTTTAAAGGTACCTATTCCAGAGTTTTGACTGGCCTTTGGTAGGACCTGTGCGTTGTTGTTGTGTAATGTAGAGTTGGTTTTGACTCATAGCGACCCTATAGGGCAGAGTTGAACTGCCCCATGAGGTTTCTAGGCTGTAATCTTTACTGGAGCAGATTGCCAGGTGCGTCCAAACCTCTGACCTTTCAGTTAGCAGCCGATCAGTTAACCATTATGCCACCAGGACTCCTTGCCTAGGCTTAATAAAACCTAAAAGCCTTTCAGGTGACTTGTATGTGCAGCTGAAGCTGAGAATCATAGTTCTAATCAGTTGGGATTGAACATTATCTAACGCTGTGGTTCTTAAGCTTTAGCACTATCTGGATTGCCTGTAGGGCTTGTTAAAGCACAGATTGCTGAGTCTCACCCCGGAGTTTCTGATCTCAGTAGGTCTGGGGGTTGTTGTTGTTAGGTGCCACCGAGTCAGTTCTGACTCACAGCGACCCCATGTACAGCAGAATGAAACATTGCCTGGTCCTGTGCCATCCTCACAATTGTTGCTATGTTTGAGGACATTGTTGCACCCACTGTGTCCGTCCGTTTCGTCGAGGGTCTTCCTCATTTTTGCTGACCCTCTACCTTACTAAGTATGATGTCCTTCTCCAGGGACTGGTCCCTCCTGATAACATGTCCAAAGTATTTGAGATGAAGTCTCACCATCCTCGCTTCTAAGGAGCATTTTGGTTTTACTTCTTCCAAGATAGGTTTGTTCATTTTTCTGGCAGTCCATGGTATATTCAATATTCTTTGCCAACACCATAATTCAAAGACATCAATTCTTCTTTGGTCTTCCTTATTCATTGTCCAGCTTTCGCATGCAGATAAGGAGATTGAAAATCCCATGGCTTGAGTCAGGCGCACATTAGTCCTCAAGGTGACATCTTTGCTTTTTGACATTTTAAAGAGGTCTTTTGCAGCAGATTTGCCCAATGCAATACCGTTTGATTTCTTTACTGCTACTTTCGTGGGAGCTGATTATGGATCCAAGTAAAGTGAAATCCTTGACAACTTCATTCTTTTCTCCATTTATCATGATGTTGCTTATTAGTTCAGTTGTGAAGATTTTCATTTTCTTTATGCTGAGGTGTAATCCATACTGAATCCTGTAGTCTTTGATCTGCATCAGATGCTTCAAGTCCTCTCAGCTTTCAGCAAGCAGGGTTGTGTCACCTGCATATCGCAGGTTGTTGATGAGTCTTCCTCCAAACCTGATGCTGTGTTCTTCTTCATGTAGTCCAACTTCTTGGATTATTTGTTCAGCATACAGTTTGAATAAGTGTAGTGAAAGGATACAACCCTGATGCACACCTTTTCTGATTTTAAACCATGCGGCATCCCCTTGTTCTGTTTGAACAACTGCCTCTTCGTCTAGTACAGGTTCCTCAGGAGCACAATTAGGTGTTCTGGAACTCCCTTTCTTTGCAGTGTTATCCAGAATTTGTTATTATCCACACAGTCAAATACCTTTGCATAGTCAATAAAACACAGGTAAATATCTTTCTGGTATTCTCTGCTTTCATCCAAGAGCCATCTGACATCAGCAGTGATATCCCTGGTTCCACATTCTTTTCTGAATTAGGCTTGAATTTCTCGCAGTTCCCTGTTGATGTACTGCTGCAGCTGCTTTTGCATGATCTTCAGCAAAATTTTGCTTGTTTGTGCTATTTATGATATTGTTAGATAATTTCTGCATTTTGTTGGATCAGCTTTCTTTGGAATGGGCACAAATATGGGTATCTTCCAGTCAGTTGGCCAGGTAGGGTGTGATAATTTGCATTTCTGAAAGTTCCCAGGTGATGCTGCTGCATCTCAAAGCAGTGATGCTTTGAGAACCACCAATTTAAAGGAAGCTAACCATAAGATTGGCGGATTGAATCTACCCTGCAGCTCCCTGGGAGAAAGGCCTAGCGATCTGCTCCCTTAAAGATTGCAGCCTAGAAAACCCTGCTGTGTCACGTGGCGTCCCTCTGAGTTGAAAACGACTCAGTGGCATCTAACAACAGCAACACCATTTGATGTTTGCTAACCTGGGAAATTTTCTTCTTTAATCACTAGTTATAGAGCATCTGCTTAGTGGCCTGTTCTGCGCCAGAGCTGAGGATACAGATGTGGGTGGATAGGATGCCCTCGAGATCATTGTCTCACATATCTGGAGCTTCCCAGTGTAAGACGAGAGCTTTTCTTTTCTTTGCATTTTATTCTTCAAATAGATATCTTTTATTTTGTGCAGACTTCCTTACATTCTTCCCCACTGCCCACTGTTAGATCTAGCAACTGTCTTGAATACACAGTTCTTTACCACTGCAGTTTTTCTAAAGTACTGAGCCTGCACCTCGGCTTGCTTCCAGTGTAAGAAAGCTGGTTTTGAAAATAGGAATATCTTTTTCGGTGATCTCCTACTTTCGGCCTCTCTAATTTGTGTTAGAATGAGAGTGGATTTATTTGTCCTGAAGGACATCCTTCTGGTTTTCCTTTCTCCCTGCTCTTTTTAAACATCAGTCATTAAAGTTGTGTTAGGTTGTAGTTGTCAGCTGCATTTGAGTTGGCCCCCAGCTCATGGTGACACCATGTGTTACAGAGTAGAACTGCTCCCTAGGATTTTCTTGGCTGTGATGTTTATGGAAGCAGATCGCAAGGTCTTTCTTCCAGTGAGCCTCTGGATGGGTTCCAACTGCCAACACTTAGGTTAGTAGTCAAGCACAAACCGCTCATGCCACCTGGGCTCCTAGTTGTGTTATGGTCAGCTGGTTTTTTACTTCCAGGCTGTACCTAGCTAGTTTATATACCTAGCTAGTTTATATGTTTTGCAAATGCTGTTGATGACCTATTCACACTGTTACACTTAATGTTTTATCTTGTCAAAAGTTTTGCTTTATCAGTGATCCTCAAACTGTGCTCCTGTGAACATAGATTCATTGAAATGAGCTGAAATTTCCCTACTTAAATTAAATAATGGTAGACTTTTTCAAGTTAATGGAAAAAATTAATGCATAGAGTTTTTCCAGTTTTAAGCCTCTCTCTCTTTTCTTTAACTTGGCCTTAGTGTAAAACGTTATCTGATTGAATATGTAATTCTCTGTTGATTTAAATAGCAAATAGTAATATTTCATAGTCATCTGCAAAGAACTCCTTTTTAGTGTTTCACTCTGTGTTTGAAAACCAACTAGTTTATTTAAAGCTCTTGATATAAAAATTTATTTTAATGTAGGAATCTGTTTTTATAAATGCTGATTCAGAAGACTAATGATAAGGAAAATCAGGCAATTAGATTGGAAAGAATAGTGACTGTAAATATTTGCATCCTATTCACATGTATAGGAGCCTTGGTGGCACAGTGGTTAAGAGTTATGGCTGCTAACGAAAAGATTGGCAGTTCAAATCCACAAACTGCTTCTTGGAAACCCTGTGGGGCAGTTCTGCTCTGTCCTATAGGGTTGCTGTGAGTTGGAATTGACTCAACGGCAGTGGGTTTTTTTTTTAAATCATGTATAAGAAAAGATATATACAGGTAGTCCCCGACTTACGATGTATTCGAGTTACAATGAATTGTACTTAGGACCGTCTGTGTTTTGTTTGTTTGTACATCTTTTCATTAGCAACATATACTACATACAGTGTTGCAGTAAGTGAAAGGATCACCCAGACTTCCACTAATTTTCTGACTAGAAATGTCATCCCCATTCCCAGGGATGATCCAGAACCTTTCACAAGTGGAGTTATTACCGCAACTGACAAAATACCAACATTGTCCTCTTTTTTTATGGACGTGTGTGTTTTTTTATGTATGTATTAAAATATATTTGTAAGTTTATATGTAATTTTCCAACCCACAAAGATCGAATTTATAAAGAGACTGATAATGAAAGGCAATAATAATGAAAAAAAAAGAGATATTTGACTGAATCAGAACCAACTTACATCAGCGTCATTGAAATGGAACCCCATCGTAAGTCAGAGACTACTTGTATAACTATGAAAATGAGCCTTCTGGAAACAGTCTGAAGTTTCATGACTCTCGTAAAGCCCAAGAACGAACCAAGGCTAGTAACACCAAGCTTGTGTGAAGAGTAGTATGCTTTCTGAGCAGCTTCCTGAATTGCTTTTAAAAGCGTGGTTGCATTTCTCTGGCTCCCTTTTCCCAGATCATAGAACTTTCTGAGTAATGGTTTTGCCAACAGGTAGGCTCCATCTCATCATACCTTCAGAACACTGGTACTTTTAACTGTAGCTTTATGTTGTCTTCAGTGAAGCTATACAAGGTTCTTCCATCACTGCAAGTGGCACCAAAACAAGAAGATAAGAATGGGAGGTAGAAGTCTAAATGGAAATTCTAAGTAGCCCCACAGCATTTAGGGGTGGGGAGTAGATGGAATTAGTACAGAGCTGTTGGCAGTTTTTCTGAATCCATTCCCTCTTGAACTGAAGTTAACACACCAGTTGCTGTCAAGTTGACCCTGATTTATAGTGACCTTATGTGTGTCAGAGTAGAACTGTGCTCCACAGGGTTTTCAGTGGCTGATTTTTTGGAATTGCCAGGCCTTTTTTCTGAGGTGCCCCTGGATGGACTTGAACTTCCAGCTTTTTAGTTAGTAGCTGAGTGTGTTAACCATTTGCACTACCCAGTGATTCCAAATAAGTTATTTATGCTTAAATAGAATGTACCCAGGACCTAACATAAATTTCAGTGGACCTCAAGGAAATTTAATGGTGGTTATGAACCGTTTGGAGGAGCCCTGATGGCGCAGTGGTTTAGAGCTTCGGCTGCTAATCAAAAGGGCAGCCATTCAAATCCACTAGCCGCTCCTTGGAAACCCTATGGGTTTTACTCTGTCCTGTAGGGTTGCTGTGAGTCGAAATTGACTTGACAGCAATGGGTTTTTGGTTTATGAACCATTTACTGCGTTGTGGAACTTTGGGTCTGTTTTCCAGAAGTAGCATTGGATGGGGCTAAGATAGGAGAGGGGATGATGAGTTAGGATGGCCTCATTGTTTATTTAGTGGTTTGGTGAATGTTCTTGAAGACCCATGATTTCTCTTTGTCTCCTTCCACCTCGTTTCTCCCCTCCTGTCTTGAACCAGGTTACTCATCATTTAAATTTATTTAGGAGTAGGCATGATAGAAAATAAATGCCATTGGATAAATAATACAAACAATAATAGATACCATTTATTGAGGGCTTTCATTGTGGCCCTTTTGGTGCTAAGCACTTTATGTAATTGTCTCACATCACCCTTCCCTCCATCCAGGACTTCCTGTTTTACAGATGAGGAAACTGAGGCTGAGAGGTCTGAGAACTTGCTCTAGGTCATACAGTCAGTGAGTGTGGAGGTCCAGTGTGCTCCCTAGTCCAGGGAAGTCTGATTCTAAAACCATATTCTTTTTCATTTTTAAATAATTTATCTTTTTGTTATTGTTGAAAACACACACAGCAGAACATACACCAGTTCAGCAATTTCTACATGTCAGTTCATTGACACTGATAACATTTTTCAAGTTGTGCAACCATTCTCACCCTCCTTTTCTGAATTTTTCCTTCCCCCTTGACATAAACTCACTGCCCCCTGAGCTTCCTATCTAACCTTTCAAGTTGCTGTTGTCAGTTTGATCCTGTATAGAATCGTTCTTTAAAAGAGCGCAATGCTCAAGGTGAAGCCATATTCTTAATCACAGCACTGGGCAGGCACTATCAAGCAGTTTTCTAAGAGCAATTGTAATTGATTTCTAGGCATTTATTATATTAGCCATTAACATGAGTTATGATCAGCTTGAAGCTGCCTATAATGTAGCACAGTAGAGAAAACATCAGAGTAGAAGATGGAAAATTTGGGATCTGATCCCAGCTCTGAGAACATTTAGACATTTAAAGCACAAATTGGCACGTAAGGAGAGTTTTGGGAAATAATTGACCCCTTCTGAGTCTTGATTTCCCTTCTGTAAAGTGGGGAAAATACTATCTATCCTTTCAGACTCTCAGATTTGCTGTAAGGATTCAATACAAAATAGGCATGCTTAGAAAACTATAAAGTGTTCTGTACATGTTAGGTGACATGATTTATAAAGTGTTGTCTCTTAAATTTCCTATAATCTTTGGGTTACTGTATGAATTGTTTTCATTTGTGGTCCCAGACCTGTGAGAATTAGAAAGTGAAACTCTCGTTTATTTGTCTCACAGAGGAGCAGTCCTGGTGGGGAGCATCGACTGTGCATCTGAGATCAGTCAGTGCAAAAGTGCTGTGGGAATTTAGGGTAGGGAGGTTCACTCTGAAATAGCATTGCCCTAGAAGGCCTTAGGAAGCCCACGGAATAGTGAATTAGTTAGATTTTAAAGGATGTGCTATTGATAGTTCACTTTGTAGAAAATTTCCTTTGCTTTTAGAAGGAGAACCAGCTAAGAGCCTAGAGTCAACCTATGCCTTTTTTTAAAAAAAATGTTACTTATGGACTGTCATGAGATGGAGAACTCTTACCATGGAGGAGCGAATTGGCCCTGCCCTCAAAGAAGTGCATGAAGAAGACTTTTATGCTGTCCCCGTCTTCTCCACAGTGCTCTTCTTTCCATGCCTTCCTCAGAATACAGCAAGGAGGGAATCCTTTCCTGAAACTGTTAGGGAAGCAGTACTGTCAGTCTTGGGTTAGTTAGCAGTCTCTTTCTTCCTCCTTAGTTGAACAGCAAAGAACACTAAATAAATCAGGATTTTAAAAGAGATTAAGAATTCTTATGAGTAAAAATAGCATTGGTGGTTGCAAGTACTCCAATAAAATTGAAAGTGTTATCAGTCTAGCAGGCTGACCTACCAAATGGTTTCAGAAAGACCACCTTTCCCATTCCAGTGATCGGTTAATAAAATTATTCCTGACAGTGGCAGGCCAAGGAACTCAGGCAGTTACATACTTAGAGACAGAGAACCCATTGTCCAAAGATCTCAGAAGAGCCTTTGCAAACACACAGAAAGGATTTAGAATGATTTGCATAAATCTCTCCTTGGATAGCGACATGGCTCCAGTGTTGGGGTGGATCCAGGAACCCCTCCTTGGCTGTATCACGAGGTGACGCTGTACTTGGTGAGAATTCAGCCTCATGATGGTTTTTGCCAGTAGGATTGGGTGATGTGTTGTTGAATAAGCCCACTGTTTGGTTCCACACAAGGGCTCTTTTGTGTTGGCCTGGGGGCAGCCATGTTCAAGTTTGTCTTGCCTTTTGCCCAATGATGTTTTTGGACTTTGTGGCCTGGAGAATTAAGCACAACACCTATTTTGAGCTAATCTGTCAAATTTTGCTGTTGGAAGGTTAACCACAGCCCCTTGTGTTTCTAGAATGTGGAGAATAATAGTCATACCTTTGGAAACTTTTGATTTACTGAATTAAAAGTTGGGGCGGGTAGAGAAGGAAGGAGAGAAGTTCCTTGGCATGCCCAGGTAACTAGGTATACATGCCTGTTCATGGTGGAAGTGTGGGAAGTAATTCCCTTCCGTTTCCTAATATGATTTGCCTAGTTCATCGAATCTTTAAAAAAAAAAATCCTCTTGCATAGTTAACAAACAAGTTTTACTTTAGTATTAAATATTCCCCCGTGAAAGGGCATGGGTCACCCTGGAGTATATTAAAAAATACCAGGTAGTCATGAATCTGTTTCAACTTTTCTTCCTTTTTTCCTTCTTCCTCTTTATTTTAATGGTATACATTAAACACTAGATATTAGGAGCCTTAACTACCACTTTCTTGTACAGAATGTTATCATTCTAGAAGCCACATAAAGAGTCTAATTTTAAATCCAGGGAGTAGTTTATGCACTTGGGAAATTTGGTGCTTTAAGTACAAAAATGAAATCCACTAATTTCTAACCTGGAGTTTATTTTCCTTCAGTCTGCTAGCTTGATTGCTCAGCTTTGTTCTAATAATATAAACATTTTTATGTTTATTTATAGGTGGCTTTAACCAAAAGAGCAGATCCAGCTGAGCTAAGAACAATATTTTTGAAGGTCGGTATAAAGGAATCTATTTTGTTTCTTGTTTGATTTGTGTTCTGTAACTTTTAAAGATTATTTTCAGACAACTCTTTATTTCATTGTTGTATTTTTGAAAAAGCCAAAAAAAAGTATCTTAAGACTTAAGAAACAGATCCTTTACAATTATATCTGCTTTTTAGGAAAAAGTATGGAAAAGTTGTCAGTGATTGTTTATAAGGATGACATGGTTTAAATTTTAATTTCTTTTGTCTGACATGGTATCAGGTACTGGAAAGCAGCTGTTGGAGGATTTAGTCTTGCAACCCATTTACCTTTATAGGATTGACCTGTGCAGTTTGATGATAATGCTTTTTCTTCTAAGAAGTTTAAAGCTCTCTATAAACATCTCAGTAATCCTCCGTTCATCCAGAGAGGACTACCTTTATCTCTCCTTGGTAGAAGCCTGCTGTCATCATTGTCATCATCATCATTTTATTATGACCGTGGTGCCCTGTAAGGAGGTGTCAGTATGAATAATATAGATACTAGATCACAACAGAAACCATCCATGTTTATTTCCTTGGATTCTTATTCTTCTATCTACTTGACGTGTTATTGGGCAGTGAGTGATTAATTCTATACGTCTACCCTGGGTTGCCCAACTTAGGTTATGCACTCTACTAGTAGCTGTAAGGTTGGTAGTTCAAACCCACTCAGAGGCACCTTGGAAGACAGGCCTGGCAGTCTGCTTCCGAAAGGTCACAGTCTTGAAAACCCAGTGGAGCATTTCTACTCTGCACACGTGAGGTCTCCATGAGTCGGAATCGACTTGACAGCCACTAACAACAACAATCTTGGGTACTGAGCACTGCAGCACCTTTATGTTATTCAAGTGGAATTAAAGTACACCAAGGAGAAAAAGTCACTTTTGTAAGGATAATAAAAAACAACTATGTGGGCCTTTTCTAAACATTACAAAAAGGTAGCTTTGTTATAAGAAAGAGAACTAAGGCTTTAAATGAGAAACGTGATGCTCTAACTGCTGTGTATTGAATATATGGCTTAGAAAGTTGTTAATTCTCTGAGCCTCAGTTTACTCGTCAGAATTGTTAAAGGACGTTGAGACATCAGGGAAGTTGAACACTAATGGGATATTCAGTGTTAAGAAATTGTTACTGGTTTTTTTTTAGACTGTAATACTATCTTCATTATGGGAAATACAAAGCATCTTTATCTTTTAGAGATGCACACCAAAGTATTTACAGATGACATTATGATGTCTGAAATTTGTTTTTAAATAGTACACTTTGTTTCGGGTAAGACAATGAGTGGACAGTGTGATGATAATTTTTGAAAATGGTAAATAGGAACATTGGGTTTAGTATATTATTCTCTATACTTTTGTGTATGTTTGAACATTTTTATAATAAAAAGTTATACAGACTCAATGAAAGAACTTATGTGAAAGTGCCTAGCACCTGGTCTGCATTAGATGTTGAGTTAGTAAATGTTTAAAATTAAATACTTCCAACATAGGAGAGACAAACACTCAAAAGAAAATGATTAAAAATTAGGGACAGTTTGGGGATGAGTTAAAAAGGCTAAATTTATGAGGGGGCTTAGATTATACATAAAAAAGCAGGATTCTTTGTAACTTTTTTCTTTTTTTTGCCCAGAAGGGACAATATATAGAGATTCTAAGGTAGAAAAGGATTCTGGATAATGAGTGCCTAGGAAGGAAAACATTTGGTTCTTAACCTAGACTAGTGTTAGTTCTTACCTAGAATAATGTCTGTTGCTATGCATGTTGGGCCCACTATGGTTGAGATGGAGTGTGTATGTGGAACCGTAGAGGTTTTTTAGCATGTGTATTTAAGGGCTAGTGATACTGCAAAACTCTAATGATATAATTCCTGAAGACCACTTTTGGAAGAAGACCCAAAAGGTTTGCCAAAGAACCTAGAGAAATAGATAAAGCTCATTAACTTGAACTGGCAAAGTCATGATCATTCTTTGAACCCAGGACCTCTTTTATTTCTGTTTTCTAAACAAACGAGTTGTGGGCATCCTTCTGACTGAAAATGGGAACAACTCAAAGAGTGTCCCAATAGAGGTGCAGCTCTGATACTCACTAGTCTGTTGGTGTGATCCAGTGGAGAGGCTCCTGTTAAAGACTATGTCCACCTTTTGAGGCTGCATGGCAGCTGGTGAGGCTAGATTAACGTCTTAGTTTGGAACAGTGTATCTTTGCCAACGACTACACGCACTCAATAGCAGGCAGACGTTTACTGAGAACAAATCTTACTGATCAGATAGATGCAGGGAGGGTTGTAATTCCATGTAGAGTTCTGGACAGCCACCTCTTGGGTTTCTGTGTAACTGGTCTGAAGGCTGGTGGTGGAATCTTCAGGACCACAGATCAACCCTGGGGATGGTTGGGCCTATGTGGCTTTTGAGTAAGAGTTCTTTAGGACTTGGAGTCTGAGGGGATGATGGGGGAGGGGAGGCGGGCATACCTGAAGAAAACAGTGATCAGCAGTTTCTGGGATTGTGAATCTGGCAGAGGTTCTAGTGATCTCACCAGGTCTGGATAGTGTGGTACCTACACAAATCCCCCCTGGCTCAGCCCCTGAGGATCTCTTGTTTACCATCTACCACAGACGATGTCGAGGTGAGGGGAAGAACGGGGAGTGAGGCGCCATAGGGGCTGGGCCAGGTGTGTCTCCTTTCCTGGCTGGGCTGTTTAGTTAAGTCTGGATCAGCAGTAAGCACTCCATAAACTTGTCTACTTTGCTGATTTTCTGTAAGTTTTTCCTGATTTGATTTTCTTCCCGATAAAAATTCCATGTGCGATATCCCAACCTTCTTCTCTTTGCTAAATTGGTTAGAGAAAGAATTCTTCTGTAGCTTGGGGCAGCTGGAGAGGAGTTTTGATGTACCTTTCTCACCAGATGTGCAGGTAGCAGGGGAGTTGGGTCAGCTCTGGACATCAGAGAGAGCCAGGGAAACTGAGGAGATAAGGAAAGAAGGGACCCAGGGGGACAGAAACAGGCTAAGTTCTGGCTTTTTATATTTTTGAGAAGAGTTATGAGTCGGAATCAACTCAATAATGGTGGGTTTGTTTTTTTTATTTTTTTTAAGATCAATTGCACTTTTTTTTTTTTTTTAAGGAACCCTGGTGGCACAGTGCTTAAGCTTTTGGCTGCTAACCAAAAGGTCAGTTTGAATCCACCAGCTGCTCCTTGGAAACCCTACTCTATCCTGTAGGGTCGCTGTGAGATGGAATCAACTTGACAGCAATGGTTTTTCTTTTTTTACTATATATTAGGTGCAGCGTTAAGTGTTGGGGATATAAAGATGCATAAAGCATGGTGCATGCCGTTAAATATCTCATTCTGTGTGTATGTGTATAAGCCTAAAAATAAAAGCCATACTGTGGTTGAATAAATATTATATAGCATTGATTAGCAGGAATACACTGTGGGTATAATTTAATCTTCCTAGAGAGGGGGCCATTAAAGTTATAGCAAGGCAGTAATGTTTGACATGGGCTTGAAGGTGAGTAGGTATTTATCAGATGGAGAAGGTAGAGGAGGGTTTTGGGGCAAAGGGAAAACCATTCCAGGCAATCAGACGGCACATGCAAAGGCAGAGAGCTGTTAGAGTACGAGGTGTATGGAGGGAATAGCTAGTGGTGACTTAGGGTGGCTTAGAGCATGTGGTCTTGGACGATGGTACTAGTGTGGTAGGTAGGGTGGGTCCTGCTGTGAAATATGCCAGGCTAAGTTCAGTTTTATAGTGTAGGCTGTTCTTGTGATAAGCAGCAGGTAATATTATGTCTGGATATGGAAGTTGAAGCCCAGGTAGTCAATTTAGTTTCTAATCTAAATGTTGATATGTGTTTCTTGCTCCTTAATGCTCTTGGTGTTTATTGAGTGCTTACAGTTTAAATAAAACGCCATGGAACTCTGCAGTGAATGGTATGTGCAGAAGTATAAGCAATGACTATGTCTTAAAGGAGTTAAGGTTTTATAAGGAAACCAGATTTACAGGCATGCAGCAGGTGAACAAGAATCTAACTTAGCATATGCAAAGGTGCTGCAAGTGTGGTTAAAGCAGGTGGCACAGAAAATGGAAGGAGGGAGCAGTCAGGGAAGGCTCTGTGGAGAGGGAACTTGAGGAGCTTTGAGGATGAGTGGGAGTTGGATCGGCATGGAGGAAGAGGACCACATAAGGGAAGGCCTGGAGGTGGGCTTGGGAATAAACAGCCTTTCCAGGTTGGGGGAGTCTTGTTCATTCTTCAAATGCTTATTTAAATGCAACTCTATGCCAAGGATTCTGCCAGGTACTACATGGCGTGGGCGACAAAATTAGAAAGGTAATTGGGAGTTTGGCATTTATGCTAAACGATGGGAAGCCATTGAAGGTTTTCTGAGTAACTGAGGAGGATGGGTTTGAGATTTAGTTGGCACAGCCAGGCAACGAATTGGGCAGTCTTGGGAAAAATCTTGGTGTTAGGGCCTAAGAACTTGAATTAAGCTTGTGGCAGCAGGAGGAATGGAGAATGGACAGGAGATAACTTTGAAGGGCTATTTGATGAAAATGACTGATCTTGTATAATGGATGAGAAAGAGCAGGGAGTAAATATGATCACAGGTTCATAGCCTGGGTGCAGGGAGGTGTCAGTATCAAGAACTGGGAGATGGAGGAGGGAACCCATAGCTCAAGGGAGAGGAAAGGAGGTGACGGGTACTGTTTAGAAATATAGAGTTTGAAGTAACTAAATGTATGGTGAAAGATCGTGGAAGATCTGAGGGGAAACTGGATAAAAAGGCCAGACAAGGGAAGTGGGACATATCACAAAATAACAGTGAATTACACTTGGATTTCAATGACTGTTCTTTGTCAACAAAAACAATATAATTTTTTTTAACTTTTGTAGGCAAAATCAGTTCATTTTTATTGATGAAAATTTAGAAGACATACATAAAAAGAAATGTAACTTGTGATCACAGTGTGTGTTTATGTTTATATTACACAGATATTTCACTTCTTTCTCTCTCTATGTGTGTTTTTGTATATGTGTTTAAATAGATTTTTTTTTTCTTAACAGAAAAAAAAATACTATTTCATATCGAATTTTTCCGCTCATCTAATATATTACAAATACCTTTTCCTACAATTGAGTGAATTTCTACAATATTTTTTATGCTATTTAATATTCCTCTGTGTGGTTGTTTTATTTAACCAGGCCCTATTATTGAATATTTAGTTGTCTCCTCTGCTTTGCTGTCATGGTAACAGTGTAATGAGTACCCTTGTACCTACATTTTTGCATATATCTAGCATTTTCTTGCGATAAATTCTTAAAAGTGACCTTACTGGGTTAACAGGTGGTGTCCTAGTTACCTAGTGCTGCTGTAACAGAAATACCACAAGTGGGTGGATTTGAAGAATATGAATTTATTTTCTCATAGTTCCGGAGGCTAGAAGTCTGAATTCAGAGCATGGCTTTAGGGGAGGTCCTTCCTTGTCTATATCAGCTTCTAGTACCTCCAGCAATCCTTGGAGTTTCAGGGCCTGGGCCTATAGATGTATCTGTCTCAGTCCTTTGTCTTCTCCCCCTTGTGTGTGTCTGTGTTTCTGTTTTCCCCTTTTTATAACTCAGGAGTGACTGTTAGGTTTAGGATCCTCCCTACTCTGGTATGACCTCATTAACATAAAATTCTTATTTCCAAACTGGGTCATATATACAGGTACCAGTTAAACTAGTTGGCATCAAGTTGTGTCAACTCCAATTCATGACAGCTCATGTCAGAGTAGAACTGTGCTCCATAGGGTTTTCAGGCGCTGATTTTTTAGAAGTAGATCACCAGACCTTTCTTCCAAGCCACCTCTGGGTCAGACTTGAACCTACAGCCTTTCAGTTAGCAGCCAAACAAGTGATTAGGTGGAAAAAAATTAAAGTTGGAGGACCCTCACCCCAAACTACACTTAAAAATAAATTTTCAATGTATTAAAATTTAAAGAAAAAAGATGAACCCACTTGAAAAAACCAAGTGAAAATATGATAGTCTTGAGATGGGGAGAGGACTAGTTTCTAAGCTTTAAAGTAATGTAAGAAATCACAAAGGAGAAAAAAATCCACAGACTCAATTATATAAAAATATCAAACGAAAAATATTTGCAACAAATGTGATAGACAAAGCAGGGGAAGGGCTGGTTCACACACTGTTGGTGGGAGTATAAATTGGTACAATCTTTTCTGGAGAGCAGTGTGATAATAAGTATCAAGAGCCTTAAAGTCCCTGTCCTTTGACTCAACAATTTCTCTTCCAGGAGTCTAACCTTTGAAAATTACCAGGAATTTGGACAAATGTTATGTTCAAAGCTGGTTACCTCAGCTTTATTGAAAATGCCCAAAACTGGAAATAATGTAAATGTCTATGGTAGGAGAAGGGTTAAATTATGTTTTTAAATAAGTTAATTATTCACTACTATAAGCAAACATACATATAACTCTAAATCATAGGATTGCTGTAATTAGCAGTGACATTTCCTTTAAATTTCAGGCTTGCTTTGCTTTGGTTAGGAAATCAAAATATTCTTCTGTGTTTCCAGTAAGCTGAATTAAATGCTAACTGAAGAATGGTAGGATTAGTGGGCCATCTTTGAGCCGTTCTCTTACACTGTGCTGAGATATGTTAATTAAAAACAATAATATAGAACATTTATAAAGTGCTTATTGTGTGCAGGGCATTGTGCTAAGTACGTTGCATGATTGTCTTGTTTATTTCTAGCATCAACTTTATGAAGCAGGTAATGTTATTATCCCCATTTTACAGATGAGGAAACAGAGAGGCCCAAAAAGTTTGTGACGTACCCAAGCTCACACAACTAGTAAGAGGTGGAGAGCCCTGCGTAGCCCAGAACTGAGAGATGCCAAAGCTGGGGCTCCTAACAGAGACAGCACTGAGTAGATGTTACTGAGTATCTAAGCAGAGGCTTATCCTGTACTGGAATTAAAATGTAGAAATAACAAGTGACTTTCTAAAACATTTTTGATTAGGGTTAACTAAGGAGCCCTGGTGGTGGAGTGGTTAAGCACTCGGCTGCTAACCAAAAGTTCAGCGGTTTAAACCTACGAGCTGCACCACCAGAGAAAGATGTGACACTCTGTTTCTGTAAAGATTTACATCCTTGGAAACCCTATGAGGCAGTTCTCCTTTGTCCTGTTGGGTCCTTATGAGTCGGAATCGACTTGACAGCAACAGGTTTATGAGGTTACAGTAGGAGCTCTAGTGGTACAGTGATTCAGCATTTGGAAAGGTTGGCGGTCTGAACCCATCCAGTGGCTCTGCAGGAGAAAGATCTGGTGATCTGCTCCTGTAATGCCATAAAGATTACAGCCTAGAAAACTCTGGGGCAGTTCTACTCTGTCGCATGGGGTCACGATGAGTCAGAGTCGACTTGATGGCACCTAACAACAACAACGACATGGCATTACAGAGGCTGGAGATGCTGTCATTGAGCCTCACTTCATTGTGCACACTCCATCTTTTATGGCCACCAGGGTCATTCCTGCCACCCAACTAGCCCTGTTCTTACAGCTGCACTGTCCTTACCCCTGCCCCCCAAGTCACTCTTTCATTCTCAGGAACAGGGAGCTCTCTCCTGCTCCATAAGGGCAACGTATGATCCCCAGGCTGTTTCTCAGCGTTTCCCCCAACGCCGAAGTTTTATGGAGCAGGAATTAGCATGTCCCCTATTGTGCAGGAGCTTCACTGGACCACACTAAAAAGGAAGACCTGG
This sequence comes from Trichechus manatus latirostris, assembly GCF_000243295.1. Classification (NCBI taxonomy): domain Eukaryota; kingdom Metazoa; phylum Chordata; class Mammalia; order Sirenia; family Trichechidae; genus Trichechus; species Trichechus manatus. The sequence continues at coordinate 4,049,458 of NW_004444092.1, forward strand.
AAGAACATTGAAGAAGCATCCCAGGCCTAAATCTTATTTACTGTTTTTGTATGATAATGCTCTAGAATGGAGAGAACACTAACTGAAGCAGCATTTACTACTTGGGTCTATAAAATCCCACAAGAAGCAATGCAGTTGATAGTTTGCTTTCCAGCTTAGCCTGTTAATCATCCTCTCTGGTATCATCGATGCCCTTGAAGCAGGAAGGGAGACAAAAGAATTAGATTGTTTTCCTCCATGATTCATAATTCTACTTTTTAAAAAAGCTACGTGTCCTTGCTGAAGAACAAGGCATAGTCTGTCTTTATAAATTGTGTAAACCAGGGCTTCTCAACCTTGGCCCTATTGACATTTTGCACTGGATAATTCTTTTTTTGTCAGGGCCGTCCTGTGTGTTGAGGGATGTTTGGCGGCATCCCTGGCATCTCTCCACTAGATGCCAGCAGAACCCCCTCCTCCCAGTTATGACAACTCAGATTGTTTTCAGACATTGTCAAATGTCCCCAGGGAGAAAATTGCACTCAGTTGAGAGCCACTGATAGAAACATAAAACTGGGCCAAATTAATATGTTCCATTTTTTCTTTGAAGTGAGGGGAAGTAATTGTCATCATGAAGAGCACATTATTGTATCTGACACTGCATCCTTTGAATTTTTTCAGCTTTTTCATAGATCCCATAGTTACATACTTTTGAGAATCATATATAAAATAATAACTTCTCTCTCTCTCTCTGATAGTATGCAAGCATTGAAAAAAATGGTGAATTTTTCATGTCGCCCAATGACTTTGTCACTGGATATTTGAACATTTTTGGAGAAAGCCAGCCTAATCCAAAGACTGTGGAACTTTTAAGTGGTGTGGTGGATCAGACCAAAGATGGGTATGTTTATTTTTAATTATCTTATTGAATATTTTTTTCCATAAGCTTTTTTAATGATTAGGAAGTCATCTATTGCTACTAATAAAATGTTTTACAAATAATGCTCTTTAACATATCCTTCAGTGGTCATTTCATAGTTGAGGATTCTGTATGTGATTTTTTTTGACTAGTTTAAAGAACTCTTCATAGTTTAACAAAACTGTGATGAGGTAGTGTGAAGATATACTAGAGTGTTTGTATATCTGTTGGTATTTTTCAAGGCAGTATAAAAATGGTAATTATAAAGCATAGTTCTGTGAACTTTTAAATTTTCTAAAATCTTTCCCTCTGCTCCCATAACCTTTAAAATCTCACATATTAGATGGTACGGATCTAGGAGACAGAATAATATAATGATTCCGAATCCTCAAGAAAGGCACTCTACAAAAGCTGGAGAAGAGAGACTGTGCCATATAGATTAACTAGGATACTTTGCAAAATGGCTTTGGATTTTTTATCTTCTACCAGTCTTCTCTGCTTATACTTTGTTAAAAAAAAAAAAAAAAAAGGGTCTTTTCTAAGCTGTAAAACATTGCAGTTGGCTTTTACCAGTAAGTGCAGAATTTTGCGTTTGCAGCTCTTGCTAATATGAGCACCAATGTCCCATAATAACTGAAGTATGATCTACTAGAACTAGCTGTCTCTGTGCATAACTATGGTAGACCTGGCCTTCTGGTTTTGCTGCCTGTCAGCACCCACTTTGACAAATTGCGGTTGCATGCCATTCTGCACTGGAATTCTCTAGCTCTGAGCTTCTTCCCATTTGTTGGAATCTTTGTGCGCCTGGTTTTCCCATGCAGTAGTTTTGATATAACCAAAGTAAAATCTCTTCATGCCCAGCAAATGCTCTCCGTGTTTACCAGCACTTCCCTTTTCTTATGTGTGCACGTGTCATCCCATCTTGCGTGGAAATGACCTTCTATAAAGTCAGTCAGGCTCTCAAGATGTGGGAGGAGGGGAGAGGAAGAGGAAATTGGCAGATATTCTTCCTGCAATTTGCTGGTGGGTTGCTTGATTATGACTTCTCTCTGTTCCAGTGGTAGAAGGTTTGTTTGTTTTTAATCCTGTTACCTCTATTTTCGATCTCCCACCCCAAGGTGGAATTCTTTGCTTGGTAGGAAAAGGTAATGTGTGAGCAGGCCTTACTTTCTGGGATGTTGTGGGGAGAGGCAAGGCATATTCCACAACAGTCCACTGAAGCAGAAGTTAAGCTATTTTAGCAAACATTCTTCTGAGGAAATTTGGTCACTTCAGCACTTCCTGTGCTCAAGATTGAGGGGAATTTTGACCAAGCTCACATGCAGCATCAGTCGTGCGACTGAATGTTTGAGGTTAAGATTCTTCTAATTTGATAGTTTGAAAATGTTTTAAACTACAGAAAAAACGGAAAGAATAATACATCGAACATCCAGTATATACCCTTCACCTAAATTGACTATTAACATTTTGCTACCTTTGGGCTCTCTTTCTATGCCTACAAACAAGTGCACACCTAATTTCCTTTTCTTGGGTGGACCTTTTAAGTATAAATGGACAGACATTATAATACTTGAGCATTTATCTTCTAAGAATATCAACATTCCCTACAGAACTACCATACCATTGTCATATGTAGGAAAATTAACAATCATGTTAGATATCTAACACCCAGTCTGATACACACATTCGCCAGATTCTCCTGCCCATCCACCATTCCAAATGGCTCATTGATTTTTTTTAAATCTAGGATATAGTCAAGGTTCTTGTATTGCATTTAGTTGTTATGTCTGTTTTAATCTAGAACAGAACCTTTATGATGTTGACTTTTCAAATCCAGGCCAGTTACTTTTTTGAAGATTCCATGTTCTGGGCTTGACTGTTTCCTCATGATTGGATTCAGGTTAAATTTTTGGATGCAAGTTAGGGGGTATCTTGTACTACCTATTGCATCTCCTCAGGTTGTTGTCCCCATATTGATGAAGCTAAGTTTGATCACTTGGTTAAGTTCATATATTTTTTTGTTTTATAATTAGTAAATAATCTATAAGGAGCCCTGGTGTCACAACAGTTAAGCACTCCACTGCAAACGGAAAGGTTGGTGGTTCAAACCCACCCAGCAGCTTTGCAGGAGAGAAAGACCTGGTGTTCTGCTCCAGTAAAGATTACAGCCTAGAAAACCGTATGGGGCAGTTCTACTCTGTCACACGGGGTTGCTATGAGTCAGAAGTGACTTGATGGCACCTAACAACATAACAACAGATAATCTGTGAGACAATACATTGAGACCATGTGGATATTCTATTCCTCAGCAACCTTTTACCCAATGGTTTTAGCATCCACAGTGATCCTTTTTTGAATCAGTTGTTATACTGGTTTTTGACAAGTGCTGATTTTTCTAATTTTATCATTTCTCCTAAATTTGTTGGCTAGTATTCTTTGGTAAAGAAAAGCTCTCTCCCCACCTCCTTTTCTTTTTTTTTTTTTTTTTTTTTTTTTTTTTTTTGTGAGGAGAGGAAGGATGTGGATATCAGTATAAATTTATGGACTTATTTTTTAATTCAGTGTACTATAATATATGGCTGTTGTACTCTTAGATGCTCAAATTGTCCCAGCTTGGTTAGTGAAAGTTCCTTCAAGCTGGCTCTTTTGTCCAGTCATTGAATGCTCCTTGCTTTTGGCACAATAAGATGTTCAAGCTCACCTTGGACATTTTTTTGCCACTGACCTGAAAATCACCCTTTCTCCAAGAAGCCCCGGTTCCTTTTAGTGGGGAATGGTGTTTAGAAACAAAGAGCTGGGAACTGCTTTATTGTTAACTAGGGTGTTAAACTGCTTGTCTGACTTTTCATTGGAGAGAGCTGGGAATATAAAAAACAAATCAAAAGTTTATAATGATTTTCGTATTTAAATTTAACGTTAACAAGGATTTTTCCTTGTCTTTTACTTATCTTTCTCCCTTTCTGTGAAAATTCTTGCTCCTGATTACATTAATATATTTATAGGCATTTATTTGATATAATTGTAATTCCTTCTAATGTACTTTGAAGTACTTTTAATGTACTCCTATTCCATCCCCACCCTCATTAACACACATGCTTTTTCTTGTTTTTTTATGTATAATCTCCAAAAATATAGCCTTATATTTATTGGATACCAAGTATCTACGATGCATTTTACGTATTCACTATACTATGTTATGCGATACTGTATGATCCTAAATTGTAACATGTATTTTTTAAACAGTTTATAACAAATCTGAAGCATTAGCTTTGTTTTTCCGGTGTTTGCAGGTGAGATAACTAAGACTTCCAGAGTTTAAGCAATTTGCCCCAAAATAGTGCCTATTCTGTGACTCAAGCTTAGGCCTGTCTGGATCCAAAGTGTGTGGTCTTTGCAGTGTTCCAGTCTGCCTCTTCCCTCTTCTAAGAGAGAAAGAATCATGTGGTAGTTTATGTTATGTGTCAGCTTGGCTAGGCCATGATTCTTAGTGTTATGTAATTATCCTCCATTTTGTGATCTGATGTAATTATCCTCCACTTTGTGATATAATGTAATCTCCTCCATGATGTGATCTGATGTGATCAGCCAGTCAGTTGTAAGGGGAGTTTCCCTAGGGGTGTGGCCTCCACCCAATATATATATGGACGTTCTGGCAAAGCTGCTTGCTTGCTCGCTCAGGATCCTGTTTCTGGCTCGTCTTCATCTGACCTCAGGTTCTTGGGACTTGAGCCAGCAGCTTGTCGTTTGACCTGCTGACTTTAGAATTCACCAGCTCCACAGGCCTGTGAGCCAGCAGACTGTCTGATCTGCCAATTCTGGGTTTGTCAACCCCGGCAACCATGTGAATCAGGAGAAGCCTCCAGCTGACTCCTGACCCATGGACATTGGGACTTGCCAGTCTCCACAACTGCGTGACCCAATTCCTTGAGACAAATCTCTGTCTGTCTGTCTCTCTCTCTCTACATATATATATTATATATATACATGTTTCACTCGTTTTGCTTCTCTAGAGAACCCAGCCTAAGACAAATTGTAATCTTACAATCCTCTATAACTTGACATTTTCTTTGACAATTTTGTATTATTTTAAATATCAGTGTTTTGCTGCAACAGTGAAAATATTAGATGGTCTTGATCTTTTCCTACGATCTAGCTTATTTTCTTAACAGTTGTGAAAACAGTAACAGTGAAAAATCACATTTTTCAAAGCAGAAGCAGCCACCTGTAGTGTTTTTACCTTGACACAAATTTTTTCATGTTTTAGTATCTTCCATGACACCTGCATAGATTTTTTAATGCTTTTAATTCATTTTAATTATAACACTATTTTATAATCTTTTAAAATATATCAATCAACTTTCATATTTCCATATACTATTCATATTAACAGTGCTAAATGGCTATGTCATTTTCTGTCAAATGCCAAATTTCTATCAAAATGTGTAACATACTCGTCTTAGTTTTGTAGTGCTGCTGTAACACAAGTACCACAAGTGGGTGGCTTTAAAGAACAAATTTATTTTCTTACAGTTCTGGAGGTTAGAAGTCCAAATCGACCATGTCGATTCCTTCCTTGTCAGTACCCTGGGTGTTCCTTAGTTCCTTGGCTTGTGGATGATTCTTACATGGTGTTTGTCTTCCCCCATGTATGCACAGTCCCGTTGTGCATTCTGCTCTTTTTATAACGCAGAAGTGATTAGATTTAGAACCAACCCTATTTGGGTATGACATACCATAACATGTAATTAACATAGCAAAGAAAACCCTTTTTTCCAAACAGGATTATATCCATGAGTATAGGGGTTAGGGTTGCAGCACATATTATAGGGGGGACACAATTTAATTCATAACAATACTTTATTAGATCATGTGCTTATAGAATTATTTCATTTCTAGTTCTCTATATGATGTTTTGCCCTTCTGTTTAATTACTTCTTTTTTTTAAAAAAATAATATTGTATTTTAGGTGAAAACTAGGTTCCCGTTTAACAATTTTTATACATATTGTTCCATGCCATTGGCTACAATTTTTACAATGTGTCAACATTCTCATTATTTCCATTCTGTTTGTTACTTAGTTTTTTTAGAAAGAATTTAGAAGGGAGGGATTTCTGGGCCCAAGTGTAGAAATATTTTATAGCTTACCTTATATATTATGATAATTCTTTCTAAAAGTACTGAGAAAGTTGAAGAAGCTTACTGAGCTGCTGGCATTGGGCTGAGATTTGAGCCTGAGCTGGCCTGGGGCCCATGCTCTTCAATACTGCAGTACAGATAACAAATAACGTTATTCAAATGATCTGGTAGCCACTAAGGAATATTTATATTTATGTGCAAAATTAATGATTGCCTCTGACATTAGAGCTAATGACTCATCTTCCCTTAACTCTTACAAAAAGATACACACACACATCCACAACTGACAAGGAAATGTCTGATGCTTTCATTGTTGTTTTCTTGATGTTGCCACTGCAGTTGTGGGATTCTTGGCTTATAGAATTTCGTTAATAAGATGTTCATATGCCGTTTTCCCTACTCCTCTGCTCCCCCTAGCCTCTTAATATTTACTTCACAAATAGATATTATAACCATACATTTGTTGTAAAACTGTCAATACCTTCGTTTTCCTTTCCTTTCCTGTTCTTTGGAAGCGTAGCATTTGCCAAAGTTATACAAGGAACAAATCACCCCCCAACTCGATACTGTTTCTTGACAAGATTATGTGACAGAAGCTACATCTTGGCCTGTGGAAACATGGCACACACAAAACAATAGGAAAGCGCTAGCTTTGGCTGTGTTCTTCTTGCTGCTCTCTTTTGGGATGCTGTCACCCAGCTTGACCATCCAGAGGGATTTTTTGTGCATAACTTTGTTAAAATTTGGAAAAAAAAAAGCTATTTGTGTATTGAAAGCTTTGGGATTTAAAAATAACAACTGTGCTGACCATCACAATGAATTGAAATACTCTTCTTTAGCTAGGTACTTGTCTGCAAACCATGGTTCCTTGAGTGCAAGGACCAAGTGTTGCACATTTTAGTATCTCCATTGTCAAGCCCAGTATCTGGCACATGTCTCACATCAGTTTGTTGCCTAAACTTAGACCAGGAAGGGTTTATCCACTTCTGTCATGAAAGCCCAGTAGTATTAGGGAATGGAAACTCTAGTTCAAATTTTAGGTTACTCACTATAGTAGGTTGAATAATGGCCACCCAGAAATATGAAGTCCTGATGCTTGGAACTTGTGAATGTTACCTTATTTAGAAAAAGAGTCTTTGCAGGTATGATTAAGTCAAGAATTTTGAAATGAGGAGATTGTCCTGGATTATCCTGGTGGGTCCTAAATGCTGTCTATCACAAGTGTCTTTATAAGATGGAGGCAGAGGGAGATACCACTCAGACACAGGAAAGAGGAGGAAGCAATATAACCACAGAGGCAGAGATTGGGATGATGTGGCCACAAGCCAAGGAATGCCAGAAGGTAGAAGAAGCAAGGAAGCATTTTCCCCTAGAACCTTCAGAAGGAGTGTGGCCCTGCTGACACCTTGATTTCAGATTTCTGGCCCCCAAAACTGTGATAGAATAAATTTCTGTTGTTTTAAGTCACCTAGTTTGGGGCACCTTGTTACAATAGCTCTAGGAAACTAATATACTCACATAGTTATTTATCTGGGAAATCAGAAAGCTTGTAGTTGCTAAGAATTTTCTGGGGCCAGAGACCAGCCTGATCCAGAAGAAAAACTTTTCCAGAGACAGCTTTCGGCTAGATAAAGCCATTTCCCACACTCCTTTGGCCAGGCCAAGACCCCTGCTGTAAACTGTTGCCATGAGGCCCACTCTTGAATCCTCATCTGTGTGTAGGCATGGGCAGGATCTGGGCATGGAAGCAGGGGCGGATTATCCAATAGACAAAGTAAATACAGTGTTTATCTTGCTTACTAGATTATCTGTAGTAAATAATTTTCACATTTTTTCACCACGTCAGAGATTCTGCCTCTAGGTATGACTAGCATCTGTCTCTCTCCCAACCCCACAGCACCTTCTACAGAATCAAAGCCTCTTTTCAAAGTTACAATCCCTGACGGGGCAGATGACCCAGTAAGCAAGGTAAGCATGGGCTTACTTGTGCTTATTTACTAATCTGTAGTGAACAATTGTAGTGATTACTTACTGATCTATAGTGAAATTGTTCACTACATATGATCTGGTGAGCAGAGTAAGCACTGTGTTTACCTTGCCTATTGGATAATCCGGCCATGCGTGGAGGTTAACACACACGTACACTGTGTGCGTGTAGCTTGTTGGTAAACAGATTATTTTCTGGAGCGCTCTGTTTTCTAATTTAAAACTTACATGGTTGTGACTTGGTCAGCTTCCCAGCTGGGAGCTGCTCGCTGAGCACTGTCTAGTCAGTCATTCAGCAGCTATTCAAGAACCTCTGTTCTGTGCCTGGCACTGTTCTGTAGGTTGACATTAACATGGTGAGTGAGTGGCCCTCTTGGAGCTTCCAATTTAACAGAGCAGACAGATATTAATCAAAGAATTATAAATGAGTTTACGTTGCTACTGTGGTCTGGGTTATGAAGGAGATACATGATGAGAAACAGTAAGTGGGGGACTTTATGCAGACTGCGGTCCCTGGGTTATGCTACTATCTGAAAGGTTGTAGGTTCGAGTCCTCTCAGGTGCCTTGGAGGAAAGGCCTACTTCCAAAAAATCAGGGATTGAAAACCCTGTGGAGCACAGGTCTACTCTGACACACTTGGGGTTGCCATGAGTTGGCATCAACTTGACAGCAACTGTTTTCGTTTTTATTATTATTTTTAATGCAAACTGAGACTAGAAGGTTGGGGAAGGCTTCCAAATAAGTTACCTTTGAGCTGAGATCTGAAAGAGGGATAGGAGTTGGGATATGGATTGATAACAGGAAACAGAGGTCAAGCATTGCAGGCAGCGGGAACAACAGTTGCAGAGGCCATAGTCACATTCTGAAATGTAGTGACTGGTGTGTCTGGAGCCAAGAAAGTACAGGGCAGAGTCGTGGGAGAAATAGGTCTTGACCAGACCATGTAGCAACTTGCACTTTTTATTAAGGATTGGAGATCTCCATCTGAAAAGCAATGGAAAGCTATCCAAGAATGATTTGAATGATTTGAATCAGGAATCAGCATGATTCCCCAGTGGAGAGACTACCCACTCAAGCTGCAGCACACTAGTGGCTGTTGATACTCTTCAGTTTGCCTTCTGATTGCCTGTTGTGTTTAGATTTCTCTGCATTGCACTGTTTTAATCAATTCAGTGATGAGCTTCATTGATTTATAAAGTTCCTTGAGGGAAGTGAGAGGAAACTTTGAGTCATGTGGCATGGCATCTGTCTTCCCCCATCTCTGCTTTCTTGCTTAGTCTGCTTTCATATATCTCAAAAGAGAATGACTTAAGATACATCCTATACTAAGACTACCTCATTAACATAACAAAGAAAACCCATTTGCAAACGGCATTATAATCACAGGTATGTTGTTTTTAGGTACCATCGAGTTGTCTGACTCATAGCAACCATACAACAGAACGAAACACTGCCTGTTCATGCGCCATCCCCACAATCATTATGTTTGAGCCCATTGCTGCAGCCAGTCAGTCCATTTCATTGAGGGTCTTCCTCCTTATCACTGACTCTGCCAAGCATGATGTCCTTCTCCAGGGAGTGGTCCCTCCTGATAACATGTCTGAAGTATGTAAGATGAAGTCTCGCCATCCTTGATTCTAGGAAGTATTCTGGCTGTACTTCTTCCAAGACAGATTTGTTCGTTCTTCTGGCAGTCTGTGGTATATTCAGTATTCTTTGCCAACATTGTGATTCAAAGGTATCAATTCTTCTTCAGTCTTCCTTTGTCTTGAGTGTGGAACCTCTTTGTACTCCATGCATGAATAGAAGTTGGCCGTTCTTTTGAGAAAGGGAATGTCAGAAATCCCTATTTAGTTAGTGATGGGGTGACAGGTCCAACTTACTACCTTGTCTGTCTCTATTTATTGAATCAAAATGATAGCAGTATAATCAGTATCTGCAAGTAATTCCTTTCTATTCCAAGTACAGAGAATCAGTCTCGGGGCAATTCCCATTTTGAGGCTTGAGAAATAAGGTGTCAAAGACGCAAAGATAAAAAAAACTTGGGTTTTAAAATGTGTGGCTATAATAAGTAAATGGTCCTCTGCCTTTCCCATGTTTGCTATTTATCCTTCTGATAAAACAATGGCCCTTTAAATATTTCAAAGGCAAAGGAGGATATAGTAATGTTGTTGATGATAAAATGATTTTATATACCCGTTTTCACTTTGTGAGGCTGTTGCAGTGAAATCCAGGCTCTGGCCACACGCTGGGAGTTAATGAGGTTTACAATTGGCAATGCTTGAAGAGTATTAGGGTAATGTATTTAAACATTAGCAGTTCACAGCCAGAAACGCTCATCATCTGTCAAGTATAATCCAAGATCAATAAGAGAAAGTCTTTCAATTTGCTAATGAGGAAGGTTTTCTACACTGCTAGGGTGGACATAAATTTCAGATTAACACCTGAAATTCATAAACTATAGAATGAAGCAAAGGCATCTCTTTAATTTAAAAAAAAAAGGAACTTGATAATAATCAACAGCAGTCATCCGAGAAGCTTAAATTTTCTTCTTAGTCATCAGGCTCCCAAATTAATCTACCAAAACAAAAAGCCTCATTAGCAGCTATCATTGAATCAGTGTTTTTTTTTTTTTTTTCTTTTCTCTCAAGATGTCTGATTAACCCCCTTTCTTTTTGGATTACTCACTTTGTGTTAACATTTGATGTCTGAAATCATAGGGGGGTGCGTGCAATGTGGTGGCTAGACACTGTCTGTGAGGAGTAAATTAAAAGGAATTTTTAAAAAGGTTTGTATTATGACGCCGGTGTATTAGAAAACCTATAGGAATGTCAGGCGCCTGGGTTTATTTTTCTTTTTAATTCCAGAAGAGGCTGATTAATGACTAGGTGCTGATTTCGCTTTGCGTTCATATGTGCAGATAGCCCCCTCTCCCCTACCCCTTCTCCTCATACATACCAATCCAGGCCCTCTTTTCCGAGTTTTCCTGTAAGGGAAGGTGTGAAGAATGGGGCCATAGCAGAGGGTAAAAGATCAAAGGTGGTTCTTTTTAAGGTAGGTAGATAGCAGCATAAAGAGCCCTGATGGCAGAGAGGTTAAGCGCTCGGCTGCTAACTGAAAGGTCAGCAATTTGAACCCACCAGCCACTCCACAGGAGAAAGATGTGGCAGTCTGCTTCCATAAAGATTATAGCCTTGGAAACCCTATGGGGAAGTTCTGCTCTGTCCTGTTGGGTCACTATTAGTCAGAATAGACTCGATGGCAACGGGTTTGATTTTTTTGACGCTGGACTACTAGCTGAAAGGTTGGAGGTTCGAACCCACAGAGGCACCTCATGAGACAGGCCTGGCGATCTGTTTCTGAAAGGTCACAGCCTTGAAAACCCTATGAAGCAGTTCTACTCTGCACGCGTGGGGTCTCTATGATGTGGCAACTAGCAACAATAGATAACAGATAAGTAACAACAGATAACAGCATAGTGATGGGAAAGACTTGGTAGAGAGTGGAGAAAATTTATGATGCACTCAAGAAGACATTCTGGTGCATTGTCTTTGAGTAGGGGTTGGCCTTTGGTAAGAACATGAAGAGTTCATGGAGAACAACTATTCTCAAAGTGTGGTCAGTGGACTTCTGGGAGTCCCAGAGACGCGTTCAGGGGTTTTTAAGGTAAAAACTATTGACATAATAATAGTAAGACCTTATCTGCCTTTTTGATATTTGAGCTGGTGGTTCTAAAAGCAATGATGGGTAAAATTTTAGGTGGCTTAGCCCTAAGCAAACAGGGACACCAAACCTAAGGGCAACCAACAGTAGTCATCAGACTCTTCACGACCTTGTACATACACAACAATAAATAATAATAAATGCCAGTTTTGCTTCTGAATGTCCTTGAAGAAACAGTAAAAACAAGGTTTTTATTAACTATCCCCCTTAAGTAGATGTCTTTTTAAAATTCTGAGTGACAGAATGGGAGCCCACATAAAGAACTTCTGTAGTATAATACTTGTTTCGAGGAACAGCACTTGAGTGGTTGTTTTGAGTTGCAAACTAAGATAGTGTGTTTTTTGTTTTTGTTTTTTTCATAGATTACCCTTTTTTTCTGAAAGAATGATTGACAAACTTATTATTCATCCTCAAGTGCAATTTGCATTTCATAGTGTCCCGATACTTAAAGACTTTTCTGACATGCTTGGCGGTAATATTAATGAATGTGATTTTTTAATATAGTGTAATGAAATGTGCAAACATTTGGAAGATCTTCATCACTTAGGGAAACTATTTTCCATTTGACCCGTGTGGAGTTACAAAATCATGCATGGGTAAAAGATCTATTCAAAGTGCATGATGGACCAATCGATTTTAATGTAACAGAGTAGGAAAAGTTCATTGATACAGTTTCAGATTACACATTACACCTAACCTTTCAGAAACTATCACTTGTTGAGATCTGGTATTGTATCAGAGATGAATATCCACAGTTATTTGAAAGAACTATTAAAATACTTCTTCCCTTTCTAATTATCTATGTATGACTGAAATTCTTCATATCCTTTAGCCAGAACAACATTTTACTGCAGATTTGCAAAGACATAAAACTACTACTTTTCTCACTACATGTTTTTTTCTTTTTAGAAAATAGTTATTTTTATACAAAAGAGCCCTGGTGACTCAGTGGTTAAAGCTACTGGCCGCTAAGTGAAAGGTCGGTGGTTCGAAGACACCAGTGGCTTCGCAGGAGAAATGTGGCAGTCTGCTTCTGTAAAGATTTACAGCCTTGGAAACCCTGTGGGGCAGTTCTGCTCAGTCCTGTAGGGTCATGATGAATTGGAATCGACTTGACAGCAATGGATTTGGTTTTGGTTTATGTTATTTTTATTACCATGTAATGACTTTCTGTGCTTTTTAATGAATTAATAAATATTTTTTAATTTCCCAGTTTTAATTTTTAATACAGTAAACATGATAGCTGTAACCCATGTAAACAAAAGCTCTTGGGGATCCTCAGTAATTCATAAGCATGTAAAGGAGTCCTGAGACCCAAAAGTTTGAGAAATGCTGAGCTAGAAAAATGGAAAGGAAAGTGGAGTACAGGGGAGAAATGCAGAGCAGATGTTGTGGGATTTTAAGGAAGTTTTCATTTGGTTTCCTTGCTTTTTCTCAGGGAAATAGCCTAGAGGGTGGGTAGGGGTTGAGGTGCTGGCAGTTTGAGGAGAGGGAACAATGTAATGAATCTAGAAGTGGGGAGGTGAACAGATAAGGGAAAATAACATGACTGCTGGGCAGGACTGAGGGGCGTTTAAAGGTTTGTGGTCATGAAATTAAAGTGAGACAGTTAGTGTGGCTGTGTGTTTTCCAGCTGAGTTCAGCTGCTCAGGCCCAAGCATGGAGTCGGAGGGGTTGAATATAACCAGGTTTGAGGTCTTGACCTTTGCATAATCCAGAGTAGGTGAGGGGCAAGGAAGGTGAGGGGCAAACAAGGCAGCGATTATAGTGATTGACTGTAGATTTAAGCTGTGTGATAAGGAGCTAAGTGAAGGCATTTGGGGTAGGAGGTGATGAGGGATGGTGAGCAAATGGGGCACAAACCAGAAAGAACTGGGTCCAAATCCAAATCATAGTTTTATCATTCACTAGTCATGTGATTTTGAGTAAATTACTTAACCTCTCTGATTCTGCCTCCCGCTCCGTAAGAGAGGGGTGAAAATACCTACTTTAAGGACTTGTTATGAAGATTAACTAAGAAAATGGGTGAAAACTATTACCACAAAACCTGGAACTCTGTGTGTTCAGCAATTGTTTCCATTAGCTTTTTGGTTTAACAATCTAGGAAGAACCATCGGCAAGGCTTCTGTCCCACATATTTTTGTTTTAAAAGTTCTTCAAATAATTGCAGGTTTCAGCAGGGCTTCAAACTGGTTTGGTCAGGTTTAAACCCCTGCTGAGAATCTGCATTTCTAACAAGTTCCCAGGAAGTTATACATAAGAAACACCTGTAGATCTTGTTTAAAAAATAGATTCTGATTCAGTATATCTGGGGTGGAAATGCAAATTCTCAGCAGGGAACTTTTTAGAAATGCAAATTCTCAGCAGGGGTTTGAACCAGTTTGAAGCCCTGGGCTAAAGATTGTTGAAGTCAGGGTATAAAAGGAAGTCACCAGGGAGAATAGAAGATAAACCAGTTGCCATTGAGTTGATTCTGACTCATAGCGACCCTATAGTGGCCAAAAAGTGAGAAAGATGAAATCTAGAGTCAGGAGGTATTGCAGTTAATTGGTTATGACAAAAGTCTAGAGTCTGTCCGTGCTGGTGAGTGGCTGAGGAAGGGTGGGAACAAGATCACTGAAACAGAGGAGTTCAGGTACTAGGAGGCTTGGGATCATCTAAAGGATCATCTAAAAAGTATTGAAAATATTGAGAATTAAGATAGAAATAGAGTTGGAGAGGGTGTCAGTGAGCCAGGAGCTAAAATATGGGTGCTGGGGACAGGGAGGCCAGGGATTAGTAGGTGCTAGAAAAAGGAGGAATGCTGAGTGGTGTAGTCAGATGATATGAGTATTTAAGTGGGGTGTTAGGAAGGAGGGGTCGGGGGATGGTCTGGATGAGACAATGAGGAGGTGGGGGTACACCTATCCTGCTTATATGCCTGGTGCCACCCAGGGCTGTGAGAGGAAAGCCTGTCACTACTTAAGAGGGGACTAGTGGAAGACACTTAAGAGGAAGTAGTGTCTTCCAGGGAGAGCCAGGTATGGGTTAGAGCAAGAAGGTGAAGGGATCCGTTAGAGAAAGGACAGGGGATGCAGGGGATTTAGCTCATTGTGCCTGGTGAATTCTAGAGGGCATAGTGGAAGGGTTTCTGGGAAGTGGCGAATAGGGAAAGTGCAGAACCTCATGAAAATTAATGTGAGGGATAAAGGGGGATGGGGGCTGCTGGTGGCGATTGAGGTTAATGGGATAAAGGGCAGAGGAGACTAGTCTTGGTGGACTCCAGGTTCTGCATGTTGGGAGATAGGGATCTTTGCAGAGGCAAAGAGCCTTGGTGAGGAGCAATTTTATTACTTGAAGAGCTTTAAAACAAAAATATTATATGGGACAGGAGCTCTGATAATGATTCTTCCTGGATTGTTAGACCAAAGGCTGATGGAAACAATTGTTGAACATACAGAGTTCTGGGTTTGGTGGTAATAATTTCCACCCATTTTCTTATTTAATCCTCATAACAAGTCCTTAAAGTGGGTATTTTACTCCTTTCTTACAGGGGGAAGGAGCTCTGGTGGCACAGTGGTTAAAGCAATCGACTTCTAACTGAAAGATTGGCAGTTCGAAACCACCAGCAGCTCTGTGGGAGAAAGGTGTGGCAGTCTGCTTCTGTAGAGATTTACAGCCTTGGAACCCTATGGGGTTTCTATGAGTTGGAATTGACTCATCGGCAGTGGATTTGGTTTGGTTTTTTTCTTATAGAGGGGGAGGCAGAATCAGAGAGGTTAAGTAATTTACTCAAAGTTGTATTACTAGTTAATGGTAAAACTATGATTTTGACCCAGTTCTTTCTGGCTTGTGCCCAATTTGCTCTGTCATGGAGCTTTCCATGTCTAGAGAAGAATATTGAAAATAGAGCTTTGCAGGCTTTGCATATGTTTTCCTTAGAAGTTCTGATGCCCTTTGCCACATTCTTACCCTCTATTAAGGATATCAAATCCTACTTCTGTGATACCAAATGCATTGATCAATCTAAATCAATTTATTATCAGTTCTGTTCCTCCCCTGTCCTGACACCAACTGCACATGCAGCGCTTCTTTGACTGACCCTAACCACCTGAACTAGGTCAGACCTCACAAGTTAAAAGACTCAGTCCTACAGACTACCAAGTCTGCCCAAGGCCTTATATGGTAGCCGCAAGCTCAGGAGTCCCCACAACACTCTCACTTTTGATCTATTGGCTGCATATTTGAGTTTTTCTCACTTCCTCTCAGGATGCTGGCCATAAACTCAGGGGTCCCCAGGGTCCCTCCACTTCTGATTTCCTGACTCCCACTACTTCTTTGGGTTCAGTGTTTGCTAGGATGACTCACAGTACTCACAGAAAGCACTATACTTACAATTACATTTTTATTATAGCAAAAAGGATACAAATTAAGAGACACATAGGGCCAAGTCTGGGATGGTTCCCAATTCAGAGCTTCCATGTCCAAAAAGGGGATTGTGCCCTCCAATCAATGTCTTTCACCAGCCAGGAAGCTCCTGGAGCTTCAGTGTCCAGAACCTTTATTAGGGGTCTCATTACATAGTTCAAAGTCCAGCCCTCTCCCCTGATATCAGGAGCAAATCCCTTCCCTCCTACTTTTCCTTCTCTGATTGTTAGTGTGGGGAGAATGGCTGTCGCAACTGTCTGGTCTTGCTTTATCTGGACCTTAGGTGTTTAAAACTCAAATCTAAAGTTTTAAAGGAAAGGAAATAAAATGTAGGCCCTGTTTCCTGGCTACTTGCAAATCTGCTTTCTCTATCAATGTCAGTATCATAGACACAGGTTGTGACAGTTGCTTAAATTAAAAAGAAGACATTCTGGTGCATTGTCTTTGTGTCTTATAAGCTGTGAGGAATTGCTGAAGGGAAATGTTGGGAGATTTAGTGCCCATTGACTTTTCCATTGATTGTGGCATAATTGTAAATGACTCACTGCCTAATAAACAGAGTGAGATTCTCAAAGTTTAATGGAGGTTTTTGAGGGTAAGTCTTCCATAGCAATCTGATGTAGATTTTTGGGATCTTCAGTTGAGAAAAGTGGAAAGAAGCTTATTGCATAGCTCTCAAAGAAATTATAGAGTAACTTGTGATAGTCTCTGTCGTAAAGGATATATGGTAAAGTGGTACTAGAGAAATCTAAGTTAAGTTCAGATTCATTAATTCATTTAACAAGTATTTATTGGCACCAGCTCTATGCCAGGCACTGTTCTAAGCAAAACAGATAAACATTGTGCTCTCATATAACAAATAAACCATCCAGACAGATAGATAGATAGATAGGCAGGCAGGCAGGCAGGCAGGTAGCTGTATCTATAAAGCAAAGTAAGGAGATGGAGAGCAAGGGTGAGGTCTGGGTATTTATGGTTCATAGAGTTGTCAGGGAAGACTTCTGTAAAAGGTGATGTGTGGGCAGAGACATGAATGAGTAAGTCATGTGAGTTTAGGCTTCTAGGTGTATTGAATGACAAATGCAAAGAGCCAGAGAAGTGAAGGTACTTGGCACGCTTGAGGAGCAGCAAGGAGACCAGTATAGCTAGAGAATGGTGAAAAGCAGAAGAGGAAGAAGTCAGAAAGGTATCCAGAGGCCAGATCATGTAGATCTGGTAGAATTTTATCCAAGTGTAGTAGAAGTCATTGGATAGTTTTGAGCATGGAAATGACATGATCTGAATTAAATTTTAAAGGGATATCCTTGTCTTATTTGTAGAGAATAGAGTGGAAGAAAGAAAAACCAGTTAGAATATTGCAGTAGTCCATGTAAAAGATGATGGCAGGACTAGAATGCTAGTTGTGGAAAGATGGGAAAAAGTGGTTGGATTTAGGATTTTCTTGATGAAATTTGATGGGAAATATGGGAGGACAATGGAAGCAACTTCACTGGCATGGGGAATGTTGGGTGAGAGATAGGTTTGGGAGCATAATTAAGAATTCTTTAGGACATGTTGATATTGAGATGCCTGTTAAATAGTCAACTGGAGAAGTAGGCTGTTAGGTGTATGGGTTTGGATTTCAGGGCAGAGGTCTAGGCTAGAGATGGGAATCAACCAAATTACTTCCATACTCTAAGCCAATTTGCAGAATAAGAAGTTGGTGCTGTAATAATTTCCAAGAGTTCAATGAGTTGGGAGTTGCTTTTTGTGGGGATGAGGTCTTTTTTATATTGATTATTATAGACTCATTGGTTTTTATATATTTATTGTGTTTCAACCAGTTGCATTTATCATTTTTAATGCTCAGATTATCCCATATTTGGCCAGTGGGAACCCTTTGATATTTTCTTTTTCATCATCTTTGATATGACCATTAATATTTGATAGCTTCCTTGCCTTCTGGCAAAACAGGATGTTACTTACTTATTTCTCCTCCAGACCTGGAATCAGCCATTCTTCCGTGGAGCTGTTGTTCTTTTTAATAGGCATTGAAAATGTAAAAACCCAAACCAAACCCACTGCCGTTGAGTTAATTCCGACTCATGAAAAGATGTACAGATCCACAGTCTGGGTCATTACTTTTGGGTTGTCATAGTTTTGAGTTCTTTCCAATGCACAGTGGAAAAAAGAAGTCTTTGGTTTATACTACACCTGTTCCCTTGAGTCAATTCCGACTCATAGCAACCCTATAACAGAGTTGAACTGCCCCGTAGGGTTTCCTATGGAAGCAGACTGCCATATCTTTCTCCTGAGGAGCAGAGCGGCTGGTGGGTTCAAACTGCCAACCTTTTGGTTGGCACTTAACCACTGTGCTACCTGGTTTATGCTAGTATTTCTAATTCAAAGTTCAATTGACAAAACTAAATTAAAGAAATTTTTACTTCTTTGATTTTGTATTATCTCTTTACTCTTTTATTGAAAATCTTGGTTACCAGCAATATTAACATAATTACATACTTGCAGCATGTAGGAACACCAGCTAATACGACTGTTACTCAAATTTATCCACCAGCCACTAATGCCAAAGATGAAGAAATTGAAGATTTTTACCAACTCTTGCAGTCTGAAATTGATCAAAAATGTAATCAAGATGCTTTGATAATTACTAGTGATTGTAATGCAGAAATTGGAAACAAAGAAGGATCAGTAGTTGGAAAATATGGCCTTGGTGATAGAAACAATGCCAGAGATCACATGATAGAAATTTGCAAGACCAACGACGCCTTCATCGCAAATACCTTTTTTCAACAACATAAATGGCGACAATACATGTGGACCTCGTTGGATGGAATATACAGGAATCACATCAACTACATCTGTGGAAAGAGACAAAGGAGGAGCCCAATATCATCAGTCTGAAAAAGGCCCAGAACAGACCATCAACTGCCCATATGCAAGTTCAAGTTGAAGCTGAAGAAAATTAAGACAAGTCCACGAGAGCCAAAGTATGACCTTGAGTATATCCCACCTGAATTTAGAGACCATCTCAAGAGTAGGTTTGACACACTGAACACTAATGACTGAAGACCAGACGAGTTATAGGATGACATCAAGGACATCATATATGAAGAAAGCAAAAGGTCATTAAAAAGACAGGAAAGAAAGACCAAAATGGATGTCAGAAGAGACTCTGAAACTAGCTCTTAAACGCAGAGTAGCTAAAGCAAATGGAAGAAATGCTGAAGTAAAAGAACGAAACAGAAGATTTCAAAGGGTAGCTCGAGTAGACAAAGTAAACTGTTATAATGAAACGTGCAAAGACATGAAGTTAGAAAACCAAAAGGGAAGAACACGCTTGGCATTGCTCAAGCCTAAAGAACTGAAGAAAAAATTCAAGCCTCAAGTTGCGATATTGAAGGATTCTATGGGGAAAATATGAGTTGGAATAGACTGGATGACAACTGGTTTCTTTTTTTTTAATGGGGAAAATATTGAACAATGCAGGAAGCATTAAAAGAAGACAGAAGGAATACACAGAGTTACTGTACCAAAAAGAATTGGTGGATATTCAAACATTTCAGGAGGTAGCATATGATCAAGAACCGATGGTACTGAAGGAAGATGTCCAAGCTACACTGAAGACAGTGGCAAAAAACAAGCCTCCAGGAGTTGATGGAGTACCAACTGAGATGCTTCAACAAACAAATGCAATGCTGGAAGCCAGCTCTCATTCGTCTATGCCAAGAAATTTAGAAGACAGCTACCTGGCCAGCCAAATGGAAGAGATCCATATTTGTACCCATTCCAAAGAAAGGTGATCCAACAGAATGTGGAAATTATTGAACAGTATCCATAGCATCACATGCAAGTAAAATTATGCTGAAGATAATTCAAAAATGGTTATAGCACTACATCAACAAGGAACTGCCAGAAATTCAAGCCAGATTCAGAAGAGGATGTGGAACGAGGGGTATCATTGCTGATGTCAGATGGATCCTGGCTGAAGGAAAGAATACCAGAAAGATGTTTACCTGTGTATTAATGACTATGCAAAGGCATTCAACTGTGTGGATCATAACAAATTATGGATAACATTGCGAAGAATGGGAATTCCAGAAGGCTTAATTGTGCTCATGCAGAACCTGTACATAGACCAAGAGGCAATCCTTCGAACAGGACAAGGGGATACCACATGGTTTAAAATTAGGAAAGGTGTGCATCAGGGTTATATCCTTTCACCATACTTATTCAATCTGTATGCTAGAGCACATAATCCGAGAAGCTAGACTATATGAAGAAGAATACAGCATCAGGATTGGAGGAAGACTCATTAACAACCTGCAGATGACACAACCTTGCTTGCTGAAGGTGAAGAGGACTTGAAGTACTTACGGACGAAGATCAAAGACTACAGCCTTCAGTATGGATTACACATCAACATAAGGAAAACAAAAATCCTCACAGCTGGACCAGTAAGCAATATCATGATAAACAGAGAAAAGGTTGAAGTTGTCAAAGATTTCATTTTACTTGGATTGCAGTCAACACCCATGGAAGCAGCAGTCAAGCATTCAGACGACATGTATTGTGTTCAACAAATCTGCTGCAGAGACCTCTTTAAAATGTTAAAAAGCAAAGATGTCACTTTGAGGACTAAGGTGCATCTGACCCAAGCCATCGTATTTTCAGTTGCCTCATAATGGGTAAAGCTGGACAGTCAATAAGGAAGTCCGAAGAATTGATACCTTTGAATTATGGTGTTGGTGAAGAATATTGAATACACCATGGACTGCTAGAAGAACAAACAAATCTGTCTTGGAAGAAGCACAGCCAGAATGCTCCTTGGAAGGATGGTGAGACTTCCATGTCGTCTACTTTGGACATGTTATCAGGAGGGATCAGTCTCTGGAGAAGGACATCATGCTTGCAAAGTAGAGCATCAACGAGAAAGAGGAAGACCCTCCACAAGATGGATTGGCACAGTGGCTGCAACAATGGCCTAAAACATGGTAATGATTGTAAGAATGGTTTAGGACCAGGCTGTGTTTTGTTTTGTTGTACATAGGGTCACTATGAGTCAGAACTGACTCAGTGATCTAACAACCACAACCACCACCACCACCACCACCACCACCACCCCCACCACCACCTCCACCACAGCCACCACCACCACCACCACCACAACAGGATATAGTCAAAATAATTATACCGATACTGCTGCCAACAATTAGATACTGAATGAAGTTTAAGATTTCTTTTCAGTTCTACTTATTTTTATTCAGTATTCCACTAAATATGTACGGTTGAAATACTGTGTTTTAAAGTTATTTGAAATAATTAATTACTTTTTGTAGTTTTGCCAACAACTTGATATATGGTGAGATTCATTCATTTCAGTTTTCAATTTTTAGGGATTGCTTTTTTCTTTTAAGATTTAATTTAATTTTTGAATATGGAAAATGTGTTTCTATACTTAAAACTATATAACAGGAGCAAAATATATTCAGGGAAGTCTGACTTAAGATGTGAGTTCTCTTTACCCCTGTTTCCTCCTTCCCCCTTATCAATGACTTTTGTTTATTTGCTTTCTTTCAGGTCTTGGTTCATCCTTCCAAAGGATGTTTTTCCCCATGTAGAAGTATATTGGTGTGTGTGTGTGTTTGTATTCATATTCATATTTGTCTTAGCCTGGGTTTTCTGGAGAAGCAAAACCGGTAAAGCATATAAATATATATATATAGAGAGAGAGAGAGAATTAAGGAAATGGCTCACGAGATTATAGAGGCTGGAATTTCCCAAGTCCATGTGTGGCTGGTGAACCCAAGATCAGCAAGTCAGACAGCAGGGCTCACAGGCTGCGAGGACCAGCGAATCCCAAGACTGACAGAGAAGACAGCAGGTAACTGCTAGCTCAAGGCTCAAGAATCAGAGGCCAGACGAACAGGAGCCAGCTGCAGGATTCAGAGCTAGCAAAAGCCTGTGAGCCTTGCCAGAAAGTCTGCTTATATTCGATGCAGGCCACACCCCCAAAGAAACTCCCTTTCAACTGATTGGCTACTCACAGCAGATCCTGTCATGGAGATGATCACATTATATCAGATCTCATCATGGAAGTGATCACATCATCATATGACTGCCACACTGCATCATAACTGTCAAACCACTAAGAATTATGGCCCAGCCAAGTTGACACACAACCTTAATGATCACAATATTCCTCCCCCATTCATATACAAAAGACAGTTATATATACTCCATATAGTCCTATGAGAGGGTGTGTATGTATATATATATATACACACACACACCCATATGTATATATAAACACACTTGCTTTTGCCACTTACCATATATCCTAAAGATAACTCTATAAATGTATATAGAAATACTCATTACTTTTTTTTTAATCTATAAAAGTATGGAAGAATATACATTTGAATTTCTTCCCAGTTTATTCTAATACCTATTGAAGTGTGTGGACTATTGATTTAAAGGTTTACATTGTTTGAATCATTTGAATCTTAGACCATTTGTTAGGGCCATTACCAAAGAGAACCGGGCAAACCATAGTGAACTAAATGAACCTTATTTATGTAAGGGTCTATGTTTCCCCCTTTCCAGCTCTAAACACCTCCTAGGCTGTCTGCCTCTCTTTTCCACTAATACAGGAAAAAGGCTGTGATGTTGTATGTCTTACTATTATTGCTCTTTGTGATAACTGTTGGACTCACACCGAATGGATCTTCTCACAGGAAGAGCACTGTAAAGTGGAAGAAACACTGTGGTTAGAAAAATCATGTTCACATCTTACTGTTATTGTTAGCTGCCGTTGAGTTGATTCTGACTCATGGCAACCTTATGTGTGCAGAGTAGAACTGCTCCATAGCGTTTTCAAGGCTGTGATCTTTCAGAAGCAGATCGCCAGGCCTGTCTCTTGAGATGCCTTTGGGAGGGTTCGAACTACTAATCTTTTGGCTAGTAGTCCAGCCTGTAACCATTTGTGCCACCCCAGGGACTCCTCATATTTTATAAGGCCCCTTAAAAACTGTACGAACTTAGATGACTGACCTAACTTCTTTGAGCCAGTTTTCTCATCTGACTAAATGGCGCCGTTACTTGCTCTGGGAATGTTTTGTGTATCTATCAACGACAACAACCCAATGAAAAGCCGTATATGAAAGAGATGTTAACTTTTCCTTCTCACTTTAGTCACAAATATTGTTCCAACATTCCTTCCCTCTCTCCTGCATTATCCACCCCATTCTCCTTTAAGACTGGAATCTCTCCTTAACCAGTACCAGTTGTCTTCGAGTTGACTCTGACTCATGGCAACCCCATGTGTGTCAGAGTAGAACTGTTCTCCATAGGGTTTTCAATGGCTGATTTTTCAGAAGTAGATCATCAGGCGTTTCTTCAGAGACACCTCTGGGTGGACTTGAACCTCCAGCCTTTCAGTTAGCAACCACTTCTCCCTCCAGCTTCTGCCCTGTTTCTCCTCTTTATGCAGAGGCCTTCAAAGGTATTGTCTGTTCTGGCCCTCTGAAATTCCTCTCTGCCCAGCCATTCTTGAACACATTCTCTTCGGGTTTTCCTTCCACTCTACTGAGTCTGCGATTGTTATGGTCTGCTCTGCAAAATCCAATGATAACGTTAGCCTTCAGGTTACTTGGCCTATCAATAATACAGTTTATTTCCTCCCTCCTTCTTGAAATACTTTCTTCACTTCAGGACACCAGGCTCTCTTGGCTTTCCTTACACCTCACTGACTGTTCTTTCTCAGTCACCTTTTCTGGTTCTTCCTTGTCTTCCATCCCGTCACTGTTGGAGTGTTTCAGGACTTGGTCCTTGGACCTTTGGTTTTTTTCTAATTACTGCTTTGCTTGTATGATCTCATCCCATCACATGGTTCTAAATACTTCATATATCCAGCCAGCCGCCTCCTTGATACATCCATAAGCATGTGTAACATGCCTCTCAAATCTCAAATGTCCTAAACTATGCTCCTAATTCTTTTCTCCAACACATCCTTTCTTTTGTATTTGCTACCTCAGAACATTCCATCCTTGCAGTTGGCTAGGCCAGAAACCTGGAGACATCCTTGCTCTCACACCTCTTTCTCTCACACCTCTCATCTAATCTTTCATCGTATCAGGTTGGGTTTACCCTCCAAATACAGTAAAATTCCCTCTGTCAGGTGGTAGTAGCAGCAGTTGCTCCCCAGGCTTCATGATACCATCAGGGACAGTATGAAAAAGAAAGATTCCAGAAAGAAAGACAAAGAACCAGTATACAAGTCTGGGGGCAAGGTGAAAAATAAGTTCAAAGATAACTCCAAAACCAGCTCAATAACTTAGTCTTATTTCACAATGCCTCATAGGACAAACTGTAAAGAAATTTCCAACTCTAAGTGCATAACTGCTGTGGTTGTCTCTGAAGGGCTAACGAGGTGAGTCTTCCTGACTAGAGCATCCTGTTAGAAGGTGCTCAGCAAAAAGTTCGTCAGGTTGGTTCCCAACATTGATCCTATGTAACCTATACCAGAAAGAGCAAAGATACTTTTAAGGGGCAGCAGTGTAGTGAATGTATTTACAACTATAGTTCTGTTTCATTTTTATTTTCTTTGCAATTTATCTAAACTTACATTTTCAAAAATAAAACTTATTTAAACAAAACAAAAAAAAAAGCATAGTAAAACTCTAACTAATTAATGCACACTACATGATGCTAGTTTGGATACAATGCAATTAGTAATTAGATCATGGCCCTCAATCGGCTAGTTGTGTGTGTTTATTCTTGTCTGTTAGGGATTGAATTGTATCTTCCCCCCACTCCTCCAAATATGTATTGAAACCCTGACCCTTGTACCTGTAAATATGATCCGGTTTGGAAATGGGACTCTGTTTATTATGTTAATTAGGCCATACCCAAGTAGGGTGGGTTCTAAACCTAATCATTCTGAGTCATAAATAGAGCCGATTGGACACAGAGACACACACAGGGAGAAAAGGAAGACACAATGGAGACAGATGCATCTACAAGGATTGCTGGCAGCTACTAGAAACTGAAATAGACAAGGAAGAACCTCCTTCTAGAGCCACACCCTGAATATGGCCTTCTAGTCTCCTGAACCATGAGAAAATAAGTTTCTGTTCTTTAAAGATACATGTGGTATTTCTGTTATAGCAGCAG
Source organism: Trichechus manatus latirostris (assembly GCF_000243295.1). Classification (NCBI taxonomy): domain Eukaryota; kingdom Metazoa; phylum Chordata; class Mammalia; order Sirenia; family Trichechidae; genus Trichechus; species Trichechus manatus. The sequence goes on from NW_004444092.1 coordinate 4,074,780, forward strand.
TACATAACTAAGACACTGTCAGATCATTAAACTCCCACTAATGCCCTGTGTTTTACAAGATTTAATTTTTTTTTATTCTACTGATAGCATTATGGAATAATATTACTCTATATCCAGAATTTCACCACTTCTTACCACCTTTGCTGCTACCACCCTGGTCCGAGGTATGGTCATCTCTCACCTGGATTAATGTACTAGCCTCTTAACTAGTCTTCCTAATTCTGTTCTTGCTCCTTTCAGCCTTCAATTAAAAGCAGCCAGAGTGATCTTGTTACAACCTACGCTGTATCATGTATCTCTTTGGTGCACAGCCCTTTGTGGCTTCCTGTTTCACTCAGGGTAAAAACCAAAGTCCTTACTGTGGCCAGCAAGGTCCAACAGTGCTCATTCTTCCCTTTCTTACCTTTTCCTTCCCTTATCCCTGTCCCCACTTTATTTCCTGTTATTCTTCCCCTTAATTACTTCCCATTGCTCTCCTTGCTGCACCTTGAAAATGCCATGCTTATTTCCACCCCAGGGCCTCTGCACTTCCTCTTCTTTCTGTAAAACTCTTCCCCTAAGAAGCTCACTCACTTCCTTTAGGTTTTTACTCATATAACACCTTTTCAGTGAGGCTTTCCTTTCATATACTATTTTAAATTGTACCTTTCAACACTCCTTTCCCCCTTCACTTTTGTGTGTCATCCTAGCATGGATTTTCATTTATTTTGCTTACTGTTGAATGTGCAGTTCCTACAACAGTGGCTGACATATAGTAGCACCCCCATACATATTTGTTGGATGAATTTGAATGGGTTGAACACATAAAGTGCTACACATGTGTGAGGTTTAATTATCAAGATGACTGGAGGGGTGAGATCATTAGGTCTCTCTCATCTGGTCACATATTAAATTTCAGTATGTTAAAATCCCTGGTTGCCATTTTTCTCCCAAGAATACTAATATTTCATGCAGTCTATCTCTGCTGCTAAAGCTCTTAGCAAATTTTTTTTTCTTTTCCTGTTTTTACTTCTCTCGTCTCTAATAGTAGGGGTCATTCTAGATATTATAAAATTATTGTTGTTAGCTGCCATTGAGTTGGCCCCCAATTTATGATGATGCCATGCACATCAGGATTGGACCGTTGTGATCCTGAGAGTTTTCATTGGCTGATTTTTGGAATGTAGATCACCAGGTCTTTCTTTCTAGTCTGCTTAGTATGGATGCTCTGCTAAAATCTGTTCAGCATCATAGCAGCATGCATGCCTCCACTTACAGATGAGTGTGTGGTTGTGCTTGAAGTATATTGGCCAGAAATTGAATCTGGGTCTCCCACATGGAAGGCAAGAATTCTACCACTGAATCACTGCCCTGAGGGATTCTTATATCTCGAAAACCACCCACAGGATTAGAGTCTTAATTCTTTTTGGGAATCCTGCCTTATCCTTCAGCGCTCTTGCAACAGGCCGGGCTTTGGAAGCCTGTGCCAAGGTGTTCACTGGGTACCATTCACAACTGCCCCCTGTGCCCTCCCCTTCTCATCTGTGGTTATTGGTCTGGTGAGTTACTGCCTTTTTTTTTTAGTAGAGTTAAATAAATACAGTTATGTCTCTATTCTTTTAATAAACGTTAATTGTTCACATTATCCTTCCAGCTGTTAATTTAGAACATAATTTTTTAACTTCACTAAGGTTGTTGCATTTCTGCTTGGTGAAAGCATAATCCACATGAAACCATCTTTCTATTGCTTTATGATTTCCTGATCCATTGCCATCTTCTAGAATTTTTAAAAAGTCACAAAGTAAAACAGTCACCAACTTCCTGAAGGAAAAAACACTAAAACGCTGATGTTGTTTTTCTACAATTAGCAATAATTATACCTAGAAAAAGGAAAAGGATCTCAAAAGTCTTGTAGTTAATTTGCTTTTGCTTTTGCAAAACTATAAAGTACACCCAACAGTTTCTAATTTTGATTATCCCTTCCAGTTGCTGTTCTGTGTTATAGTTGCCTGCTTTTTAAAAAGCTCAGTATTGTTATGAGACTTTTAGAGATAGCACTTGCTAATGAATGTAGAAACAGTGTTGAACAGGATAATGGGAAAACATGTTGGATCAATTGTGACTGAAAATTTTCCATTTATTACCTGTTTTTCAGCATTTATATAGGTTCTTACAGAGAGTAAAATAATACATATATCCAAATAGAGTAGGCTCAACCAGTTGTAATAAATTCTCTTTTGGTTATTTTAACAAAAATTTATGTTCATAGGAGTCCTGTGTTAATAAATGAATTAACTGCATTTTGTTGTGATTATTTATATAGCAAAACATAATGAAATATGAAAAACTTACACATTCTTTCTTTACCAGATCCTGTGCTAGTTCTCAAGCAAGAAATTATATTCATGTACTAAAATTTTAATTAGTCTGTTTTGGGGTTGGGGATGGGATTCTATTTTGTTTATTGTGGATTTTGGATAAAATCCAGAAGCACTACTTAATCAGATTATTGTAAGCAGAATCACTTTTCATTTCTTTTCTCATTGATAATGTTCCTTAAATCCTTAGGCTACTTTCCCCTGATATTGAAAGTTCATACAATCTAGTTTTAATTTTTTTAAGTTTCATTTGAAATCTTCCATTGTCTTGAATAATCATACAAAGTATAAATTCTCATGGAGACATCAGAGAACCTGATTAAATCTATATTGATCCCTGTCATAGGCTGGGTTCTCTAAAGAAGCAGAACCAGAGAGGCATATATATATATAGAGAGAGAGAGAGGTTTATCTCAAGGTAATGGCTCACGTTGTAGAGGCTAGCAAATCCCAAAGTCCAGGCATTGGCTGGAGGCTGTTCCCAACTCATGTTGCTGCAAGGGCTGACGAACCCAGAATCGGCAGGTCAGATGGCAGGCTGCTGGCTCACGTGGCTGCAGAAGCTGGCGAATCTCAAAGTCAACAGATCAGGCGACAGGTTGCTTGGCTCAAATCCAAAAAACTGGAGGTCAGATGATGGCAAGTTGGATACAGGATCAATAGAGAGAAGGCTTGACCAGAACACTATTGGACGCAGGCCATACCCAAGGATACTCCCCTTACGTCAGATCGAAAAATGGAGGACAATTATATAATACTGAGACTCATGGCCTAGCCATGTTGACACATACCATTAACTGTCACAGTCCACACCTTGTCAAATTGGTACCTGCATACATCTCCTTAAACCATACATAATCTCTAAATAAAGACAAATATAAAGTCATACTTGACGCCTAACATGATACAACTAACACACGTACAACCAAAAACACACTAGCCCCGTTTACATCTTATGTTTTATAAGTAATGGGATAAGGGAGGGAAGAAAACAAAAGTATTTGCCATATATGTGCACAAATACATGTATAATAAAACCGGAAGAAGTACTCATAACAATTACAGTACTCTTTTCTGCAACTTGTCATGTGATTGTAACTGATATTTAGAACTACCTTCTTCCACCCGTCCTGTATTCCCTACACCCTCATAAGTACCTCAGCTAGTTGTGGTGCTTTGTCTGGTGGGGCATACCTTCATTCCTGAAGAGTTTGGGCCATTAGTAGTAAAGTCAGAATTGGGTTGCTATAGATTTCCATTGACTTTAATCACAGGGTATGGTAGTACTAAGAGATGCCATAAGGGATGTCCTATATTCCGGACATACTCTTCTTTACATATATTATGTAATATGAATCCGGTATCCCCTTGGTATTCAGGATCAATCACACCAGCCAGTATGGTAACTCCCTTCTTTGCCTGTTGTCCCAGAGGCATGAGGAGCCCCAAGTGGCCAGGTGGCATTCATAACCTCCTGTTCAATGGAATCAGTGTAGTGTCTACAGGTGGATGAATTCCTCCCTTTGCAACTTAAGACCTCTAGACCCCCAGAGCTTAGTGTCATGGGGACAGGAAGCGAGTAGGTCGCTAGGGGTAATAGGGAGTGGTGACACTCCCATTTCACCCCTTGGTTCCTGGACCCGTGAATCCTGGCTCTGGGAGAAACTGTACCATATGTTAGATGCTGGTTTAGAGCATACACAGCCTTCTGGAGAACATTACCCCAACCCTGCAAGGCACCACAATTTTGTCTTTAGGAGGCCATTCCATTGTTCTGTCAAGCCAGCTGCTTCAGGATGATGGGGAACATGGTAGGACCAGTGAATTCCATGAGCACGGGCCCATTGCCGCACTTCATTGGCTGTGAAGGGAGTCCCCTGATCCAAGGCAATGTTGTTTGGGATACCATGATGGTGGATAAGGCATTCAGTTTTTTCCTCAGTGTTGTGGTAAAAGATGTGTCCTCTGGGCACTCCATGGATGAGTCTATATGTCCAACCTGTATAAATCCACCCTTAACAAGCCAATTTCCCTAAGCCTTTGGATACCTTCTTTTATCATATGTCAGTGCAGGTCTGGCACGTCACCTTGAATCAGTGTAGGCCACTGCTTAATCCATGCTTCAGCAAACCAACTAAATAAACTATCAGATCCTTTTCTAACCTCTGGAGCTGAAACACGGAATGAAGGATCTATACTTAGTGGGCCCATATCAATAAACTCAGACTGATTTAACTTTATGTTCCTTACACTATTATCCCACACCCTTAATAGCCATTCCCACACATTGCTCAGGCTTCTGTTTGTATATATTAGAAAAGTCAAGCAGCTCTTTTGGAGTGTAGCTTACCTCTTCCAGGGTCACACTTTTGTACTTCACCTTTTGGGGCTTGCTGGGACTTAAGTCTAGTTATAGGTCTAGAAACAAAAATGAGTGGTGGGGATGGGTCCTGGGGACATTCAGCAATATCTTGTAAGACCCCAGGCAATGACTTAGATGCTGACTCTATGGCACCTAACAACAACAACAACGTGTGTACTTTAATGTTATCAGTGAAAATTTGGGGGCCCTTTGTAAGGCGAATGATAGAACAAGTTGTAATTGCTTATAGGTTAAGAGTTTAGGCTTATGTGGAATTATGATGTGTCTCAGAATCATGAGGGTTCCATGGTTTAGGAGTAGTAATCTGGTTGGGAAAGGGAACTAGGGGAGGTCTAACTGTTAAGACTGTTAGTAGAGCAAGCCCATTGTTTTTCTTAGCTGATTTGCTTGTTTGGGGTAGCATGAGGTGGAAAGTGATGGAGTTTATTGGGGATGGGCAACCATTGCCCTAGAACACCCGATATAAATTGTATAGTGTTATATCTAAACTATATAACAGTTATCAAGGTTTGAATATTTTAAATATTTTAGATAATACATATTGCATCCTATACTTGTTTCTATTTACTACTTTGTACCTTGATTTTTAAGCACTGTATTTTAAAAATTCATTTTGTTACTGAATTTAAGCATGGCCTTCTCCCCATTACACAAGAAGAGAAGACAGTTCTTGGTGTTCTGAGACCCAGTTGATGGAATCATTTTCCAACTTTGAGTAAATTTTAAAAACCTAATCATTCTTTGCTTACATTGCATACATGCCATGACCATATTGATGAGAAGTGTTACCTCCTGAAACTCAGTCTGAGTTCTCTTAAATGTTATCAGAAATTTCTACAAATTCAATTTGGAATCAACATCTTGGCCCTTTTTCCACCCTTTTTCATGGTCTTAGATACAGAAAATCATAATCTATTTTAAGCGTATTATAAATGATGGAACACTTGTTTACACGGGTAAAATGACTGTATCTAAGTAGTGTATTGAAGTTCATGTTAATGTTTGCTATTTAATGACACCTAATGATATTCAATGAGGGGTTATGCTAAACCAGAGAGAAAATGTGTTACCCAGGCAACTGCCTCGGGCAGACTAGAGATTCAGGCATATGGCTCTATAGTACACATTATTTCAGCATCTTTAAGCATAAAGAACCACACATGTAATTGACTGTGAAAAATTACTGCTTAGTTACTGTATTGTATGGTCATAATAGAAGTAAATGAATACGTCATTGTTGTTGGAACGAGTCTGTTGGGAATCACTTGTAGACTCTACTATTTAAGAAGCAAAAATACAATAAGAAGAAAATAGCTGGTTTAATTAACATGTAAAAATTGGGTTAATTTGAATTCAGCTGGCACAGCAGATATTAATGTTGGCTGTTTTTTTGTCCTATTCTGGCTCAAGCGTGTGTACTTTTATTTCTTCTTGCCCACACCATGAATAATTTTATTTTTTAAAATGATAAGGGTTATTTTAGTCATTTAATTTTTGCTTTGCCAAAGACTTATGTTATCATCACTTCAAGAGAGGTTTTGTGTGTACCCAAAATGTAGGAATTATAATTGAATGAAAGAAAAATTCTGAAATGTCCCTGAGTATTTATTTGGTAGTGTTTCTCAAAGAGGAATCAGTATAACTCGATTTCATGGTTGTTTTTTTTTTTTTTAATATATATATTTTTTTAACAGAGTGAATAACTGGGAATTTGACACTGGCAGATGTTAGAAAGTAGCACATTTTACGCTTGTCACTTTTTGTGTGCCTGTGTTTAGTTGACTTTTACTGTTTAAGCATGTGATTTTAATATCACTGTCTTATTTCAAAGATTTGGGAAAACAAATTGAGAAAGGTGTGTTCCAGTTTAAAAATCATTTAACTCAGTCCATTGTTTGGTGTTTTAAAATGCTGTTTGGGCAAAGAACAAACATAGGTGATACGAATATTTGCCAAAAGCAACCATGAGAAAATTGTGTAGTTCTGTGCCTTAGGCTGTCACAGAGTCTCTTGAGTGGAAGGTACTTTTGTGCTGTTCAGCTTCAAACCAAGGGAACAGTCAAACTGGAGACTGAAGTAGGATGGTAAGCAGAGGTGTCTGCAGTGTGCATTCTGCACGCAGGCGTCTGTGTCCTCAGTGCATTTGAAGTAATTGGTTATGCAGTGATAATCTAACAGCCAGCCTGCTGCCTTATGCAAAGTGTTAGGCCGGTATACAGTGGTCGCTTAAAGAATGCTGACTGACAGCTTTGCTTGCCTTGCTGGCTTTTCAGTAACTGGCTTCTTATCTGTGGTTTATATCCCCATTATCTTTCTTCATTTGCAGCTTTGATAAAGTTGAAGCCACATTGTCCAGCCTTTATTAGAAGAACAAGGAAAGATGTAGGAAACCTGAGAGTTTTTTAAATTTGTTTTGTTTGTATAAGTCACTTTTCCTACATGGTTTACAGTTACTTTTCCTTTTTATCCCCAATGGCCTTCCTTTTCCCCTTGCAATTTTTTCTCCCTTTAAAGGCAATCCTCAATTTAAAATGCAGTTTTTGTTTTGTTTTTTAACTCAGTACACATTTGCTTAAAAAAAATGGCACAGACTTTGGATAGATCTTAAAATACTATTTAACCCTTGAGAGGTAATTAAAATGTAGGATATTTGTGATGCATATTATTACTATCTCTCAATATTGGTAGTTGTACAAATTAGGAACTATGCACCTGGTAAAATAACTTTTTAGGTTTTTTTTGTGATATCTACTAGTATTTGGAAATAACAAGATATTTATCTAGAGACTTGAGGAGCTAGAGAGTTTGATTTCTCTCTAAGTTTATAAAGCTCGTAGCTATGCTTTTCCTTGACACATTATCACTCTTGTAGGACTTAGCCACCGTTAAAGCATTTTTATGACTCAAAAGGTTAAAGGATGGGATTTGGGGAGATAGCACGGAGACAGAGAGAGATACTTCTGAATTTATCGGGCAGTAATTATTTAACAGAGGAGCCCTGGTGGCACACTGGTGAAGTAGTCGACTCCTAACCCAAAGGTCAGTGGTTCAAGCTCACCAGCCGCTCTGAGGGAGAAAGATGTGGCAGTCTGCTTCTGTAAAGATTACACAGCCGTAGAAACCCTATGGGACAGTTCTGCTCTGTCCTATAGGGTTGCTATAAGTTGGAATTGACTCACCAGCAATGGAGAAGTTATTTAACAGGAAGAGAAAAAAGTAAACAGGGTATAAGAGGCTGTATATGTGAGAGACATTTTCTAGTGTGAGATTAAATTAAGTATTAACCAGAGAGAACCAGAAAAGGGATGGATCATAGCTGTTAAATGTACTTGATCCCTCTAAAAAGGAAGAAAACATTGGAAGTATAAGAATGACCCCTAATAAATCTCATTAGTTGGCATAATCAGCCTTGGGCAGTTTGAGTGAACTGCAAGACTGTGGGCAGACAAGGAGAAAGAAGAGTAGAGCTGGAAGTGGGGAGAGATCACCTCCTGAGTTAAGCTCACAATTAAGAGAGCCTTCTTTTGGCAACATGGAGGCAATGATATATGTAGGAAGTCTCTGGGTAATGCAGATGGCTAACAGCCTCAGCTGCTTATCAGAAGGTTGGAGGTTTGAGTTTACCCAGAACTGCATTGGAAGGAAGACTTGGTAGCCTACTTCCAAAAAAGCAGCAATTGAAAACCCTATGGAGCACAGTTCTGTGACACACATGGGGTCACCATGAATTGGAATCGACTCAGTGACAACTGGTTTGGATATATGTAGAGGTGATATTTATAGGCTAAGTTCATGATAGCAATACAGTTAAATTGCTAATAAAGTCTTTAATATATTTTTAAAGCCAGGAAGTAGCCTACTTGTTTGAGCAATATTCAATCTGCCAAATTTCACTGGAGCCAATGAATTTAAATAAGTACTCGGAAAATGCTGCAGTGAGATTTGAACCAGTGTCCAGGGGAAGACTGTGGAGCCAATCTAGCCTCAGAACAGAATGCAGTCCAAGGAACGCCAAGGCATGTGCTGGAGCCAGGGCGGGCACGGCACAGTTTCCTGTAACCTAAAATGGAAGATAATAGGAGTTGGGAGCGAAAGGCATCTTGTCTAACCTAACCCCTTTTATACATCAAGAGAGGAGGTTTGCTCCAGCTTGCCCAACAAAGTTATTCAGCCAGTTAGGCGAAGGCAAAACTAGAACCCAGTCCCTCTTTCCACCGTACGACTGATGGTTTTTAAAATAATGAGATTATGTAATAATTCATTGCCTCTTTTTAGAGCATGTTAGAAACTATTGTGATGAGTTTGTATTCTTGTGGCTATGAGTTTGTATGCTGCCTGACCATCAACTGACATAATAAATAAAAATATTTATTTGCGAGCTCCTTCATCACCACGTAATGTCTCCAGGGACCTCAGGGCCTCAAAGTCTGGGCTTCTGGCTGCCTCAGCCCCTGTAGCCACAGGCCACTGGGAGTCCTTTTCAGCCTGAACAGACCCTGGACTTTAAAACTGCTTGCTGTGAGTTCTAGGACCCACCAGGCCCTGCACTATTAAGCAACTCTGTCTAGAAAATGTATCCTGAATTTGACCACTTCTGATTTGTGTCTCTCCTGCTGTAACCCTGGGCCAGCCCGGTGCAGCTGCTTTTAACTGGGCTCACTGCTTCACCCCATGCTCCACAGTGTCCTGAGCCTGCACTCCCCTGCATAAACCCCTCCAACGTTGGCTGGTTTCGCATGTATGTTGTTGTTGTGTGCTGTCAAAAGTTGATTCTGACTCACAGCGACCCTATATGACAGAGTAGAACTGCCCCATAGGGTTTCCCAGGCTGTAATCTTTAAGGGAGCAGATTGCTAGCTCTTCTTCCCGTGGAGCCACTGGTGGGTTCAAACCACTGACCTTTTAGTTAACAGCTGAGCGCTTAACCATTGCGCCACCAGGGCTCCCTGTATATACTTGGAATAACGTCCATACAGCCTGTATGCCCTGCCCACTTCATCCTCATCTCCCTGCCCTCTTCCCCCATCTTCACCACCTCCAGCCACTCCGGCCGTCTCCCTGCCACCTAGAACTTGCCAAAGTTAGCCTGTTTTCTGCTCAAAATATCCTTCCTCCAGATCTTCCTCCTCATCACTCAGATCTTCACCTAATGCTGCTTCTCCAGGAAGGCATTTCTCCAGCTTGGCTACAGAGTGGAATCACTTGGGAAGTTTAAAATTCTCAGGCTCTTCCTCAGACTAATTAAATAGAATCCCTGTGGGTGGGGCCTGGGTGTCAGCTCCAGGGGACTCAGGGATGCGAAGCGCTGCTCTACTGCATTCCTCTATTTTATTTTCTGCACAGCAGTTATCTGATTCTGGAATTCTCTTTATATGTGCATGTGTGTGTGCATGGCCTGCCTTCCCCGTTGTTGTTGTTGGGTGATGTCAAGTCAATTTTCGACTCATAGAGACCCCATGGGACAGAGTAGAATTGACCCATAGGGTTTTCTTGGCTGTAATCTTCACTGAAGCAGATCGCCAGTTCTTTAATCCCATGGAGCCGCTGGGTGGGTTCAAACCGCCAACTTACCAGTTAGCAGCTGAGCCTTTAAACGTTGCACCACCAGGGCTCCTTCCTTCCCTTTTACTAGAATATAATTCCTCGAGGACTAGGATTGATTCTGTCCTATTCATTTTGTATCCTCAGTGCCTGGGGCACTGCCTGGCATATAGTAGGTACAGGATACGTAACTGGTTGGTTACATGATCAATGTCTATTTATAAGGTACATGGGAGGGAGAGAAGAGCTTCAAGAGCCAAAAAAGCTATTAACAGTGTTAAAAATCAGAGGCTCAAGTTCTTTGACACACAGCTCTTTCTCCTGTGGTGAACACAGGAGAGCCCGGTTCTGGATTTTTCTTTTCTTTTTCTTTTTTTTTTTTTTTTTTGACATCCACAGATACTTGAACCTGGGTGGTCTGGTAGTTGGAACCCAGATTTTGGAGTTAGATTTTATTTTTATCTCTGGTGTTAATCCTGGACAATAGCTTGGCTTCTGTTGTTACACGAAGAGGGTTATAAGGAGAAGTTATTTTTGCGAAGCCCTCTGTGGTTAGGAAACTTAAGTAAAAGTGGCAATGGGATTTTGATATGGTGCATTGTCTACAGCCAAACTTCCTGAAGTATGAACAGAGCAGATTCTATTTTTTTTTTTTATTGTACGTCAGGTGAAGGCTTACAGAACAAATAGTTTCTCAGGAAACAGTAGTACATATGTTGTTTTATGACATTGGTTAACAACCCCACAACATGTCAACCCTCTAACTTCTCATCCTTTTTTTTTTGGTGAAAATACACATAGCCAAAGATATACCATTTCAAAAATTTCTACATGCACAGTTCAGT